>NW_012118655.1:1096853-1205903 GCF_000951035.1 Colobus angolensis palliatus
AGACTCCGTCTCAAAAAAAAAAAAAAAAAGTATATGCATATACAATAATAGTCATTATTACAAAATTATCATTAGCAATAAAAATAGAAACATTTTAAAAGACAGCTAAAATAATCAGAACCTGATTACTGAGATTATTCTGCAATCTGAAGGAATTTAACTATGTTCATTATTTATGTACCACTCTTCTTGTAAGCTTCACAACTAGACACAAACTGTTTTTTTCCACAAACATTAGCGAAATATTTATGAGCTAATTAATTTCTTTTAAATCTATAGATAGATGCTAATTTGCACAGCCTCATGCTGATGAACATATCTGCATTTTCTAACTGCTGTTAAAGAGTTTATGCAAGCCTTTCTGTGCAATCTACAAGAATCCACGTAATTTTCTTCCAGAACTTAGTAACATAAACTGTCCTGCCTGAAGAAATGGTATGCTTCTTTATTCCCCCAATGAGAACCATATTTGTTTTCCTTTTGAGTCTCAAACACTCATAGCTAAATTTAACATTCAATTCCAGGAAGAAAGACTGTGGCTATTACTATCTCTTTCTCCTCTTTCAATCTTTTATTTGTATTTTTAATAGCATTATCACATGTGTCTTTTATTATAAAAAAACTTTACTTTTAGGAAGCGACTATTAATTAAAAATAGAATGTCACCATTAGTGACCTTACTCATCTTTACTTATTAATTTTAAAACAATGTCTCTATTAAAGTATGGTTTTGAGAAAGCACTAGAAATATTTAAGAATTTATGTTAAAAATATTCCAAAGACAGAAAAGTATACTCCTTTAATAAACAAATCATCAAAAGAAAAAACCTTTATCCCTTTGGAAAAAAGAAACAGACAACAGGAAAGGAACAAACTACACAGTTTCATTCTTCCGGAAACAGTACAAAAGAATAATACTTTCTTAGGAACAAAAAGAAGTTACAAGATAACAAGCTTTTTAGTTAGGGAGAACTTAGGAGAAATAAAAGCCCAGTTCACCAATTCTGAGCAAACACAGCAGGACAGTTAAAGAGCAGAATGGGGTCAAACTTCAGTTATATGTACCCAAAATGAAGCAAGGAAGGACTCTGAACCATTAATGGATTCAATAAACAAGCCTGATAATTCCCTGGGGGGAGTCTATTCTGAGAGTTCTTAAACCAGAATAAAGTTGGTTAGGATTATCTCAAAATGACATGATGTATCTCTTATTACTTACCTCTAGAGGTTTACTGAAAGATTTAGTGTGAATTAAATATTCACAGTTCTCTAAATCCTGATATAATTATCTTGCTTAAAATTCAAGATAATACATAGAAGCCGAGTATATACTGTATGGTTCTACTTATCTGAAGTTCAAAAACAGATAAGCTACATTATAATGTTACAAGTCCGAGTATTGGTTATCCTTGGGAGGTGTGGAGCAGGTGTAGCAACTGAAAGCACTAGGGACCTTTTAAGATTTTGGTAATACTCTGTGTCTTGAATTGGTTGCTCGTTACACAGGGTGCATTCACTTTATTAAAACTGAAATTTGTGATTTATGTACTTCTCTATATGTATATTATAACAATATTCACCCAAAAATGTTATATGTATAAAATAATTTAACCTGGATATTTTATAAATCATCTAATTAGACATATGCAATTTATAGGAAGAAAATACAAACGGTCAATAAATATACAAAGAAATGCTCAACTTCACCATTTTCAAGAAAAACAATAAAACTTGATTCCCTCTCCTGTAGATTGTAAAAAAAAAAAAAAAAAAAAAAAAAGTATACGTTTTGCCCCTGATATTCTAAAAATCATTGTTGGTGTCCTCACCTTCAGAGCTGGAGAGAGTATCAAGTGGAATACCCAATTTAGAGGGCAAACTGCTAAGTAGCTACTGCTATTCTGAGAACCATTATTTCCCTCTTATTATTTACCCTAGAAAAATATTCAACTGAATGTACAAAGATGTTTCCTTGCAGCATTGCCTGTAACAGAAAAAGGAGAAACATTAATGTCCACTGATGGGGAGAGAGCTAAACTAACTATGGCACATCCAAACACTATGACACAATATGCAGCAGCTGGAAAGAATGCAGTCAAGCTGTATTTTCTAAATTGATCTGCTCTCCAAGATGTATTGCTAAGAGAAAATGCAATACCATTTTTGGAAGGAAGGAAACCACACCCTCCCCCCAAAAGGTTAATGCCATATGGTTTATATAAATAATTACAAATGCTCAGAGATCTGTCTAGAATACCTGCCCATGACACATACGGCTGCCTCTATGGGATGGGACAGCTGTGACTGAGGATGATGGTCAAAGGAAATTAAACCTTTCTCTAATGTTTCATAGAGAACATTTCCATTTGTTACTTGTAGGGTAAAAAGGAAAGAAGGGAGAGAGAAAAGGAAGGGGAGAGAAAAAAGAAGTAGCTTAGCCATAGCCAAAGTAAGCTGCCTGGTAGTAACTGCGATTTTTCCATGATCCCATAATCAAAGCAAAAATGATTAATGTTAAGGTAGAAACAACCCATACTGGCTTAGGCAGATGACTGCTTGCCATACATTAAGCCCAAAGTAAATTTTCAGAGACAAATTTATGAAAACATAAATTGAGATAGGAATGATAAAAGTATCTTAGTAAACTAAAACGACATTGGTACCACCAAGGATCCTGAGCCTAATAAAACTATCATTTGGTTTACTGAGTAGCATTTATCTCTGTCCACTTGAAGTTTAAGCTCATGTTTTATTTTTCCCTTCATGAGACACAACCAGAAAAATATATAATAAAATAACTAAGTTATGAAGGCATATAGACTGTCAGAAAGCAGGTTTACTGAAATTAAATACATCTACACAAAACATGAGCCCATAAATATATGTTACATGTAACATGTTATATATATGTAACACATACATGTAAGATATGTGGTATATATATGTTGTATATATGTAATATGTTATATGTGTTTATATATACACACACATATATAAACACACACACACACACACACACACACAAGTCCCTTAAGCATGAAGAAAGTTCTAGCAGAAAATAGATATTTAAAAAGTCACCAGGCCGGGCGCGGTGGCTCAAGCCTGTAATCCCAGCACTTTGGGAGGCCGAGACGGGCGGATCACGAGGTCAGGAGATTGAGACCATCCTGGCTAACACGGTGAAACCCCGTCTCTACTAAAAAATACAAAAAAAAAAAAAAAAACTAGCCGGGCGAGGTGGCGGGCGCCTGTAGTCCCAGCTACCCGGGAGGCTGAGGCAGGAGAATGGCGTGAACCTGGGAGGCGGAGCTTGCAGTGAGCTGAGGTCAGGCCACTGCACTCCAGCCCAGGCGACAGAGCGAGACTCCGTCTCAAAAAAAAAAAAAAAAGTCACCAAAAACAGAATGGTCATTCCTGACTATACTCATGTTTACTTTAGTCAAAAGCATATACTTGAAAAAAAATAAAAAGGAGAAAGAATCTGTCTAAATTTACCAAGTTAATCATTTCATTTAAACAGCAAATAAGCATCAATCAGTCAGTCATTCCACAGTCATTAAAAACTCATATATTATTTGTACTATCAAATATTAACCATCTTTGGGCAAAGTACAAGGATAGTAACATGGAGTCTGCACCCTCCTATGGGTATCACCTAGGTAGGGAGAGAATAATGTATTTCAATAAGGGAGGAAGGAAATAACAAAAAAGAATATATTAAATGCCACATTCTGAGAAAATAAGCAGGTATGTGACAGTGAGTTCATAAAATCTTACAGGCCTAGATCTACGATTAAAATCACTGAGCTTTAAACATCTTTCAGCACGCCTATGAAGGAAGTGAGCAGCTGGAAGGTTGAAGGTCCTGGTTTGTACTCACAGAGGCCAGTTGTGACAGTCAGGCTAAGACCTCACATCTCCTGTGACCGGCTAAGTGTTCTTTCCATTAGAAAGGGGCCTTTAGAAGGCTAAGGAAAATCAACTAAAACACAGAAAAGAAATTAAGATACAAACAAGGCCTAAGTCTTGAGGGAGGACAGTGCTCAGCCAAGCTAGGACAAAATGCAAAGACATAAAGAAGCAGACTTCTTGACATTATTTTTTATG
Organism: Colobus angolensis palliatus; assembly: GCF_000951035.1. Lineage (NCBI taxonomy): Eukaryota > Metazoa > Chordata > Mammalia > Primates > Cercopithecidae > Colobus > Colobus angolensis. The sequence continues at coordinate 1,100,961 of NW_012118655.1, forward strand.
GTACACACTGCACAGTGATTGGTTTAGTCACAAGGAAGTTTTTCCATGGTCTCAGATTTCTGTTTGGTTTTGTTTTCTCCGAATTGTTTCAAACAATCTGAATTATTAGCAGAAAACTTTTTAAAATATCACCATTTTTTTCTGCACAAATAGCAAGTACACTATATTTCAACAACTTCCTGTTACTACACAAAGTTTCCTTATGAGATGTAGAAGTTAAAACCACATAAACCCACACTAAGTGGAACTCTACTATGTGAAACCATTTCAGAATGATTAGGGTAACTCTAGTATATTCCACCTAGCTGTTATTTAAGGGACTACTTTTCAAATTACTTACTATGGTCCTCAAAACGTTAAACATAGAGTTACAATATGATCTGGCAAGTCCAGTCCTAGATATATAAACCCAAGTGAAATGAAAACATATGTCCACACAAAAAAAATATGAGATAGGAGACCCGCAGGACTTGTTTTCTGGTCACAACCCTACTGGTCAAAACAGGATCTGGTCCAGACAGGATGAAGTGAAAAAACAGGCAGTCATCCAAAGATGGCAAGGAAAGCAATCCCTAGCTGCCCTCATTGTCCATTAGCATAAGACACTCCCACCAGCGCCACAACAGTTTATAAATGCCATGGCAATGACCTGGAAGTTACCAACCCCTTCCTTGGCAAGGGGCTGGAAGTTATGGCTCCTTTCCTAGAAAGTTCTAAATAACCTGCCCCTTAATTTGCATGTAACTGAAAGTAGGTTTAAGTAAGTATAAGTGCAACTGCCAAGAGACCATACGTTGCCTACTCTGGGCCTGCTGCCTATGAGTTAGCCCTGTTCCGCAAGGAACAGTACTGCTCAATAAATGATTGCTGTCACTGGCTCACCCTTAAATTCTTTCCTGGGTAAAGCCAAGAATCCTCCTGGGTTAAGCCTCAATTTGGGGGCTCACTTGTCCTCCATCAATAGCAGCACTATTCATAATAAAGGTGGAAACAACACAAATAGCCTTCACTTGTTGGACGGGTAAACAAAAGTAGCATATCTATCAGTAGACATTATACTACAAAAAAAAGAGCAAGAGAGAGAGATGAGGTACTGACACATGCTACAACATAGATGGACTTTGAAAACACTATGCTAAGTGAAAAAAGCCAATCATTAATGGCCACATAGTAAATGATTTCATTCATATGAAATGCCCAGACCAGACAAAGCTACAGAGACAGAGAGCAGATCAGCGGTTCCCTAGGGCTGGGGCTAGGGGGACCATGGGAATGTGAGGTATACTAATTAATACAAAGCTTATGAAGGGGGGGGTTCTAAAATTAGACAGTGGTGATGGTTGCACAGCTCTGTGAACAGTCTAAAAACAATTGACTTGTACAGTTTAAATGAGTGAATTGTATATGTGAATTATATTTCAAAACAAAAAAAAAAAAATATGTTACTTAGCTGAGAGATTACCAAGACATGAATAACTAACCAATTCTGCCCTGGAAGTCATAAATGCCGAAGGAAAAGAGAAACTGTGAGGATACCCATCGCCTTACAAATTAGAAACAAGAACAAACACAAGCAAGAGAACAAAAAGGGACCAAAACTAAAGAGCTAAAGAGTGAAATCACCGAACAAAAAAAGCACTAGACAGAAATACATCAAAATGTTACCAATGGCTGTCCCTGCATAGTGGGACTATAGTTTTTTCCTCCCTCCCTTACTTTTATTTTGCAAATTGTGTGCAACTAGTATTATTTTTACATATTAACAAAAAATATCCCAGCAACATCTGTTCTGAAGAGAAAAATCAGAAGTTGGAATTTCTTATATTAAAGGACTGGAAAAAAGTCCATCACTAACATACGTATCACTGAGGGTAGCACTAGCCACTAACATAAAGTATAAAATTTGAATTATACAATGTTAAATGGGTCCAATGTTTTTCATATATATAAAAGTTGTTATTCAGACATTAATCTTTTTTTCTAATATAAAATTATTGATATTCACTGGAAGGCATAAAATACCACTGTTTCAGGGGAGGGCATCCAACAAGTGATTTGACTAGACAAGGAATAAAATGCTTTCCTTCATGTTTCATATTATATCAATTATTTTTTCTTTTCTTGAGACAGAGTCTCACTCTGTCACCCAGGTTGGAGGGCAGTGGCATGATCTTGGCTCACTGCAACCTCCACCTCCTGGGTTCAAGTGATCCTCCCACCTGAGCCTCCCAAGTAGCTGGGACCACAAGCATGGGGCACCATGCCCAGCTAATTTTTTTTTTTTTGTATTTTTTGATAGAGACAGGGTTTCACCATGTTGACCACCGCACTCAGCCTACAATCAAACCTTTAAAACACAAACTGCTCATATTCTTTACAAAATCTATAGTTATGTCATTATCTTTAATAAAAGACTTTTTTAAAGTTACAGATTAATGCAAACTGAATGAACACACCACCATTTTGCCAAATAAAACAAAGACATCTGTTACCAAAGCACTGAGGGTTTAGTCTAGGTCCCTGCTGCTTGCAGCACAGAAAGCCAATCACTGAGATGAGGATTGCCAGAGAAAAAGGCTTTAACTGGATGTGCAGCAAAGGAGATGGGAGATCAGTCTCAAATTCACCTTCTTGCCCAACTAGAATCAGGAGTTTATAAGCAGGAAAGAAATGTAACTACACACACACACACACACACACAGAGAGAGAGAGAGAGAGAGAACAAAACAAAAAACGGAATTAGGGAGTGGTAAGGAAGAGGAGACGGTCAACAGGCAGCAGATTGCTGGGTCGGTCAATCATGACGGGTGAAGAGGCTGGTGTCTCACTGTCCAGATACAGTGATTTGATAAGTTTCAGTTCTCTTTATACTATCTGGGAGGCCTGATGGTTGGTTTCCTGAAAAAGGAACTCAGATAAGACAACAGTAACTTTCTCAGGTTTTAAGCCTGGGAGGGTCAATTTCTATGTTTATTCAAAAGAAACTATAAAATCAGTTCCATGGGACAAGTGGGCTGGTTTCACATCTGTCATTCATATTATTTTTTCTTTTAACAGATACAAGCAAAATGATGAAAATATTTAAATCAGTTTCCCTCTTACAACCTGTTTTTCACACAGCAAAGGGTAGTTTACCCACAGTGATTCATGAAATGTCTTCAAGGGTTTGGCCCCCTAAATCTGTTTACTATGTATAAGTATTTTTCTGCAGAGAGGATCCCTAACATTTTTCAGAGGGGTTTGTAACTAAAAAGAATTAAGGCACTATTGCTTTAGAAAAACAATTCAGCAGCAGCCAAAGAGAGTCTTCTGCTAGAAACAAATTCTAGAGATGTGCTTAACTCTCATAAAACTATACTGTGTAATTTTCATTCATGAAACAAGCTTATCTAGGCAATGAGGTAGAGCCACAAATAAAGTATATATAGTCACTATTCTACAAAATAATTCTAACCTGAGAAGTCAAAAAACCATGAAGTACTGAAGAAAAAGTAGAAATAAGAGATCTATTTCTTATGTATATATTATAGGTAGTATTATTTTGTTTCTACTTATTGGCATTAGGTTTTGTTTATTAAATACTTGAGATGTTTTCATGATTAACATCTCATAATATGAATGGAATCAAATAATTTTTTATTCAAAGCATTTCTGATTGAATTCTATCAACCAAGGAATTCTGTGTGAATGTTACTAATGTTAATAAAATGGGTGATTTTTTTTACTTATTCTCAAAGACAATGGCTTTATATAAAAGTATATTTTGTACAAATAATAACAGGGTTAATTACTGAAACATCTGCTTGGCTATTAAAATGCTGACCCTTTTATTCTCTAGATTTATAAAAATCAAAGTTAAGTAACAGATGGAGAATGACCATAGAACTCTATCCTAAAGTGTTTCATGTAGCATATTCTTACCATTAATAAATAAAAACATAGATAGTTAATGTGACTGCCAATAAAAAGGCTTTATTTGGTAATAAAATCTCATGAAGACTTAAGAAAGGTAATTGGTACTCATAGGATGTTTTTAAAATTATTTATAGGATATACAGATGTAACTCTTTGATGGACAAAAAGAGACTATTTTCAGAACAGTATAATCATTAAAATACTATGGAAGACATCCTTGAAAATCTGATCAATCTAAAAACTACATTGCTTATACAATCATATACCATGGAAATTCAGAGTTCAAAGAGGCTTTAGAGATAACTTAGTCCACTGGCTTGCAAACTTCTGGATCATGAAACTCTTCATCCAAAAATCGCACCAAGAAGTCTCATAAAAAACAAGTAAAAATATAGCAGTAGGCTGGGAGCGGTGGCTCACTCCTGTAATCCCAGCACTTTGGGAGGCCAAGGTGGGTGGATCACCTGAGGTCAGGAGTTCGAGACAAGCCTGGCCAACACGGAGAAACCCCGTCTCTACTAAAAATACGAAAAATTAGCCACACGTGATGGCAGGCACCTGTAATTCCAGCTACTCAGGTGACTGAGGCAGGAGAATAGCCTAAACCCAGGAGGCGGAGGTTGCAGTGGACCAAGACTGCACCACTGTACTCCAGCCTGGGCAATAAGAGCGAAACTCCGTCTCCAAAAACAACAACAACAACAAAACACAGTCTCTATTTCAGAGCCCAACCCCACTCCTCACCTCTGCCAGGACCTCTCCTTCTTAGAGGTGTTAAAGAACGTCATCTGAAATCAGTGGCCCAGGTAAACCCTTTCTCTTCTAGATGAAGTAACAGAGATCAGATTCAGTTTTGACAGTTTATTTTCCTTACTGCTAAGAAAATTTTTATCCAGACTACCTGGTAGTTGTTTTATACCTTATATAATCTTCATTTAAAGTTAGTCACAAACATATAACTTTAGAGATAGAAGGAACCTAAAGGCAGGCTTCCCACTCTCAGTCTGGTCTCTCCAGTCTACTCTACCTGTATTAAAATTGGTTGCATTAAAAATGAGTATTTTTTCAGAAATCATTAAAAGACACGGAAGAAAAGAGAAATACCGTATAAAAAACTTTACATACAATATTCCAATTCTCACAACTCTGTAAGGTGGTTAACTATATATCCATTTTACAGATGCAGAAAGTGAGTTCAGAAACATTTAAACATGCCCATGAGAGAGGATAAAGTAAGAAACCATGAGAGAGGATAAAGTAAGAAACCTGTCAGGCAGGCAGTTGGGGTGGGTCCTTGCTTGTTAAAACTCCTTCAAACAAAAAAGCCTGAAAATCAAACTGCAGGCCCCACATAAGAAAGAGCCCATGTCCTTCAATGGAATGCTTACTCTGTGAACCCAAAACCCTTTGACACATTTCCCTCCCCTCGGCATGCCTTAGTCTCTTACTTTTCATCTACTGACATATGTCTACCTTTCTGTAATTAGCCACAGGCTAAGTCTTCATTTATATATGGTGAATCATCACTTCAGCCCCTGATTGGTCCCAGGCCAAGCTTTCGCTTCAGCCCCTGACTGGTCCCAGGCCAAGGTCCTGGGCCGAGCCTCCACCTCTGCCTCCAATTCTTTACACTAACATACCTCTAAGTGGTGCTTTCTCCAAAACAGCCTGCAGACCAGTCAGCACATTCCTCGTCTTTCCAGTCCATAAAATCCCTGGACTCAGCCTCACAGCTGGCAACCCTCTTTCAGGCCCCCTCTCAGTTGTAGAGAGTTTTTCTCTTTCGCTTATTAAAACTTTTGCTCCAACCTCACTCTCGGTGTCCACGCTCCTTCATTTTCTTGGTCATGAGACAAAGAACTCTGGGTAACACCTCAAAGAAGACTGCTTCACCTAGACCATATAACTGGCAAGCAGCAGAGACAGGATTTAAACCTACATCCATTTAACTCCAAATCCTGAACTGTTTCCAATAAACAACTTTACATTTGTGTAGCACAAACTCCAGGCTATGAAAGAAAGGAGGACTCCATGGTGCAGGCAGAGAAAAATGCCATATATTGTTCACAATAATATCAGAGTGACAGTTATCTACTAATATGAATACCCTAAGTTATTGGCATCGCTGAAATGAGGTGATGAAGAGTATGGCTGACAATGCATTAAAAAATAAGAAGAAACAAAGTAACAAGAAGACCAACAAAGCAAAGCTCAGTTTAAATTAATGAGGCCTAGATTATGAATGTAAAGAAAGTTTTAAAAATAACTATTCAAAGAATCAACAATGAGAAATTGAATCACTAAACTTAAGCAAAAGCATTAAGTCCAAAAGTGAATGAGAAAAAATTTGTCAGAGGCTGCTACAAATGAGTAAATTACAATTTATTTGCAACAAAATTATTTACAAAAGAATGTTTTTCAGATATTTAACAAAATGCTACAAAAATAGTTATTAATGCAAAGTCTACCATTCTTAATAAAAATTCAGTTTTTCTCTAAAAGATTTTTATCCTTGATTATACCTAGAATCCTGATAAAAAAGCAATTCAGTGTAAAGATTAAAAAATATAAAAAGTTAAGCTACTAAAATTCCACATAACTAATAATTAGAAAAGCAACATTCTAGAAGTTATTGGGGATGGCACTTCTCCAAGAAATTAAATGAGTTAGTGGGATTAAAGTAAAAAGGAACTGGTATTAGGGTTGCCTTGTGTTGTGTTTACTCCAAGCACTTCTGGTTTATATCAGAAAATGTGGAGTCTAGAGGATATACACAGGGCATCTTCCCTAAGTATCAGTTTTACTATATTTTGGAAAGAATACTTTTACCTTCATACACAAGCACATAAAGTAGATCATAAAAGTCTCATGAAACTTACAATCTAGCAGAGGAATCTAATTCTGAAATAAGTAAATAGTGACATTGTAATAAGGGCTATGAAAGCTATAACAAGAGTTGTATGCTCTTACAGGAAGGCCAGAAATAATAACAGTAGTAGAGCTAAAGTAGAGAAGTTTTGTTTTGGTTTTCGGCTTTTGTTTATGGGTTTATTGGGGGCTGCCTAGGTGGAGATAGGGCTGAAGAAAGCAGAGTGTGTATGGTATCCCACATCCCTGGGCAGGTAGGTATTTGTTAGGTTCAAGGAACTGAAATGAGATTCAGATAAGCATTTTTAATAATAAAAAATAGGACCACAATATCTTTATAACTCCAGAGAGAGAGGATGCTAGGCTTAACACTAATCCATTGCATTTGCATATGACACATTACATAGAGTTTACAAATCACTTTCCATTACACTCTCATTTGACCTTTGCGGCAACCTACAAGACAGAAAAGGTAGGAATTTTACAAATGAAAAAATAGGTTTGTGCCCAAGTCATAAAGCCAGATAATGGAAGCACTGGAGGTATCACTGATCCTACTGAATGTCCTCTAGTTATCATACGCGTGTCCACATGTCCATCACCTATACAATACTCGGAAGAAAGACCCCAGGAAACTCCACTAACTGAGAGGCTACTCTGTGCCAAGGACAGAATCAGAGGCAAAAGGTACAGTGAGCTGGCCTTACCCTACAGGATTCCCGCAACCAACTAATTCAGAAAGAGGGATCCCAATATGGTTTGGGTCTGTGTCCCCACCCAAATCTCGTGTCGAATTCCAATCCCCAGTGTTGGAAGAGGGGCCTGGTGGGAGGTAACTGGATCATGGAGACAGATTTTCCCCTTGCTGTTCTCATAATAATAAGTTCTCATGAGATCTCATTGTTCATAAAAATGTGTAGCACTTCCCCCTTTCTCTCTTTTCCTCCTACTCTGGCCATGTAAGACAATCCAGCTTCCTCTTTGCCTTCTGCCAAGATTGTAAGTTTTCTGAGACCCCCCCAGCCATGCTTCCTGTACAGCCTGTGGCACCATGAGCCAATTAAACCTCTTTTCTTTATAAATTACCCAGTCTCAGATAGTTCTTTATAGCAATGCAAGAACAGACTAATACAGATATACCCAATATATTATGTGTATCTCCACAGCAAAGAAGTCAAGAATAATACATAACCACCTATCTCATCAAAAAACAAAAAATGTTTTCATGTAAATCTTTAGAAAAACCATGAGGCAAAGAAGTTTGATACCTACTGACTGCTTAGACTTATACTCCAGGACTCACACTCTACTAACAACCACACCTGTGTAATCCATCCAACACCCTCTCCTCTGTCCTTTCATCCCCACCCTTACTTTCTTTACCTATGAAATGAGAAGATTGGGGCTCCATTGGTGGTTCTCAACAAAATGGCACTACCCTTCTAAGAACATTTTGGAATCTGTTGGTGATTTTTCTTTCTTCTGTTTTTTTTTAAACTTCTAGCATAATCATACCTTATATTGCATTTTAAATTACATTCCTTTTATTTTTCCTTTATATTGCAATTAGAGAATTATTACTATATTGATTCATTTTTTTTATGGGGTAAAAATTTTCATTAGGAATTTCATTTCAGGACACTAAGAGTATTAGAGTATTAGTAAGGAGAGTATTAGAAATATTTAATATGAAAGGAGGGCTTTGGATTAGACAGAATTAAACATTAACAGACTAGATGATCTTGAAGGTTCTTTCCAGTTCTATAATTTACTGATTTTATGAATATTTTGAGCACAAATACTGAGACAAAGAACACTGATAAAGAGAGTGTACATAATGATTTGTGGGCAAGAACAAAAAATCCTAAATCTGCTTCTGCACTTGATTAAATAAATAAATTTGTAGGAAAGCAATTACATCTTACTGCCTAAAATATTACATATCAGAATACCGTGTACTTTACTTTTAAGAAAAGATTAAAATGTCAAAAGCAAAATGATCTTATAATAGGAACTGACAAACACAAGTTCAAAAGCAAGTTCTGGGACTGGCAAAGATTCAGCCCATATGCTCCAATGATCAATTAAAAAAAAAAAATCACACTTCATGGAATGGTTATATCGTGAAACGAACCTGGAATCATTAAGATAAATATATAGATTTAATATACTTCCCTCCACCCGCAAACAGAAAAACTGGTGATACATTTCAAAAAAATATCAAAAATGATTAAAACAGAAAGATGAAGCTTTGAGGATCAACTGATCAATTTTTCCATGGGAAGAGCAGGGGAGAGAATACAGAAATTAAGAAGACATGGCACCCCTTTAGCAAGCCAACATTCCAAAGCTACTGCAGATGTTTTTTTTTTTTCAAAAAAATAAATAAAAGAATGCCTACTATAGGTTAGGCACCCCCTATACACACACTTACATATATGTATGTATACTTATATTTACAGGTTTATATTTTTGCATATCATAACACTTAATGATCATAACCTTTCAAGGCAAGTATTATTGTCCACTTTCACTTAGGAACAATATGAGGTTAAAAGACAATACAGGGATTTCCAGCCATCAGGACCATGTGAAACAAGTCTTTCAAAAATAAGCCTAAAAGCCTCTGAAGAAAAAAGCTGTCGAAGTTTACACAAACTTGACTCTGTAGAAGAGTTCTGCTAAACTTCACCCACTGACTTAACATTGTATATGAAACTATTTTGTTTTTGGTTTTGGTCTTTTTGTTTTTTGCTTTTAAGACAAGGTCTCACTCTGTCGCCCAGGCTGGAGTGCAGTGGCGCAATCATAGCTCACTGCAACCTCAAACTCCTGGACTCCAGTGATCCTCCTGCCTCATCATCCTGAAGAGCTGTGACAACAGGCACACACCATCATAACCTGGCCAATTTTTTTTAATTTTTCTATTTTATTTATTTTTAATTACTTAGTTGGTTATTGAGTTATTGGTCTGACTGACTGTAGAGATGGGAGGATCTCACTATGTTGACCAGGCTGGTCTTGAACACCTGGCCTCAAGAGATCCTACCACCTCGGCCTCTCAAAGTGTTGGGTTATAGGCACGAGCCACTTTGCCCAGTCAAAACTACTTTTTTTTTTTTTTTTTTGAGACGGAGCCCCGCTCTGTCACCCAGGCTGGAGTGCAGTGGCCAGATCTCAGCTCACTGCAAGCTGCACCTCCCGGGTTCACGCCATTCTCCTGCCTCAGCCTCCCGAGTAGCTGGGACTACAGGCGCCCGCCACCTCGCCCAGCTAGTTTTTTTGTATTTTTTAGTGGAGACGGGGTTTCACCGTGTTAGCCAGGATGGGCTCCATCTCCTGACCTCGTGATCCGCCCGTCTCGGCCTCCCAAAGTGCTGGGATTACAGGCTTGAGCCACCGCGCCCGGGTCAAAACTACTTTTTAAATAACTAATGCCTCTATGTACTAAGAACTTCCATGACCATTACCTAATTTGATATTTCAACATTTTATCTTAGTTGGTATCATATTTAAGATACTCATGTGATTTGACAGCCCCCATTATTCTAGTCCATAAAGGAAGAAGAAAAAAGATCAGTGGTACCAGGGGTTAGGGAGAGAATGTGACAATAAAGGGATAGCACAAGGAGTTTTCTAGAGTGACAGAACTGTTCTGTATCTTGATTAGAGTTGGGGGTTACACAACTACACATATACTAACACTGATGTATGTCAAAAGAAAAAAAAGTCAGTTAAAAAAATTTAACTGCACTTCTTTAACAGCATGATCTAGAACATACTTGGTATGAGAATATTCCTCCTGGACTTCATTTGCTTTCAATGCCACAGTTTTTAGCTCATGAAATAAAATGACTCTGTAGAAATACTTCAGTCCTTTGTTCAGTTTTTTATGTACATTCTCATGAAACAGTTGCCAATTTATTTTTTAAAACATCACTAAGTTCCATTGATATATCAACATTTTAAAAATCCAAGTTATAACAAAGTCAGACATCACAAAAGTTACTGTCTTCCAAATTTCCTTGAGCTCCACTATATGAAAGTCTGTATTAAATAATAAGAAAGTCTATTTTAAGTCTCTGCTCACAACCATTTCAATTTTAGGAGGGAGGGAGACAAAATTTACTGAGTATCTACCTCCACGTGTGTGCCAGACATCACTGCAACTGTCTTGCTTCACTAGACAATCTCACCACCCCTGGGAGGGCGGTGCCCTTCCAGTTTTACAAAGAAAAAACATGGGGTTCAGCAGGTTAAACAATGTAGCCCACGGGTCTGGGCTAATAAGGTAGTGGTGCCAAAATAAGCCACAGCTTTTAAAAAAAGTGTGCCCCAAAAATAAAGGGATAAATTTATTTTAGTGTCCCCCAAAAATAAAGGGATAAATTTACAGTATGTGGAAATGTATAAATGAAATTCACAGAGTCAGTGCAAAATACTGATTTGTCATCTCTAAAAATAGACAACTGTCAAGTTATTTGCTATGTGATAAAAATTCTTCCAACCAAGAAATCTGAGATTATGCTAACAAGTCAATTTCATGCACTAGATTTTACTAGTAACAAAGAAAGCAAGCTCTTCAGTATTGCTTATTACCAAGAACTAAAAACATCTAGCATTTTAGGTCAAGAACATAACTTATTAGTGACGTCCATGACATAAGCAGTAACTCAAGGAAAAAAGTATCCTATACCCAAAGGGTTTTTTTTTTTTTCTTTTCTGTTTTTCTGCCCCCAACTCTTAACTTCTTAAGGAGTCCAAACTCCTACTGTTAAAATTCAAGGTCTTCTACAGTCTGGCCCCAAGTTAATTTTTGAAATTTCCTCTAACTATTCAGCTTCTTAACGCTATACTCAAGCCACAGCTGAATTCTTTCTATTGCCCAAGCTCAATTTATACTTCATGTCTAAGCATCTGCTCATATACCCGCTTTACTCCTCTTAAGGAAATTCAACCCCATCCTACAAGTCCAGCTCAATTCTCTCTTCCTACAGTAACCCTACCCAAACCATCAGTTCAAAAAAGTCTCCTTCTTTCCCTAGAAGTATAGTGTTATTGTGTTAAACTGATATTTACCTCACTTTTTTTCATGTATGTCTTATTTCTACATGTCAGAGACCTGTTACATCTATTCTTGTATGATCCTCACCTACTGGGTAGCCAGAAAATGTGTATTTTTTAAAATTTTAGGTTACAAGTTAAATAAGATGTTACTTAAATATATGTATTGATACATATGATATATACATGCCTAATGTATGCTCAACCTAGACACAGCATTACAGTTTCCCTTTAGGAATAAAACCATTTAAAACACACATTTTTTATCTTTTTTGCAATTAAAGGTTATAAGCAGAGTAAATCCAACAGCAAATTCCTATATTCCCTTTTCTTATCACTAATTTAAATTATTATTTGGCCATGTACATTTCTCCCTGAAAGTACAGTTACACCATCTACATATAACATACAAAAGTTGTGGAGTACTACCACAAATGCAATTAATAGGCTAAAATTAAGGCATAAACAACCAGCCTTAGAAGTGGTAGCTATAAATAAATATTCACTCGGGAAATTAAAAATAAATCTACAAGCAAAATATAAATACAAGCTAGTACTAAGGCCATCTGCTAAGCTTTTAAACTCTAGTGGGTTATCTATGCACATACTACCATACGAAATAATGAGAGTCAGAAATACAGTAAATCATAAGGTCACCTAGTTTAATGAGGCAATACAACACAATGGTTGACAGCACAGGCTCTGGAGGCAAACTATACAGATCCTGTCTAACTCCATTACTCACTTCACTAACAATGTAGCCTTAAAAAGAAGTTAATAACCTCACTGTGCCTCCATGAGTAATAACAGTACCTACCTTACGATAAGTATTGAGTTAATATATGTAAAGTGCTTAGAAGAGTGGCTGGTATATGGTAAGTGCTCAATAAATATACTACTGAATTACACATGGCACTAATATATCTATTGTTTCAATTAATATATTTTATCAAACATATACTTTTATCCATGGCCAATATATTTACAGATGTACTTGGGCTTACCAGATACGTACTATCTTCTGTCTATTTCACCAGATGAGTTTCCTTCCCATATAAACTATACCTTCTTTCTCATTTAGGACTTTCTACAATAGCAATATCCAACAGAAATATAATGTAAGCCACAACCGTAATTTTAATTCTTCTAGTTGCTACGTTTTTTAAAAGTAAATATATATTTAACCTACTATGTCTAAAATCTTACCATTTCAACATGTAATCAATCCAAAATAAACTATTAACAAGACACTGTACATTTATTTTTTCATACTAAGTCTTTGAAATCTGGTGTGTATTTTACACTTAAAACATCTCAATTTGACTAGCCACATCACAAACAGTCAATGCTATATATTAGTCTAGTAGATGCCATATTGGACAGTGCTGCTTAATATACTTCTGCACATAGGTGTGTATACTGCATACTGATGACTACAAAATTAAATATTCCACGCTGTATTAAATTTGTTGAAAACAAGTAACAATTTGGTATTATAATTCAAAATCTTAGACTTTTCCAACAGGAGGCATTTAAAATACCTAGTTTCTCAAAACTCTACTTTACAGATGAAGAAACCCAGAGAAGTAAAATAATTTAGTGTATTGTAAGGGTTACCAGGAAAATTTCCTTTTTTGAGTCCTAGGTCTTCCTACAATCAAACTCCTCTTCAAAATCAGGGTAGCCCCGGGCCGGGCGCAGTGGCTCGCACCTATAATCCCAGCACTTTGGGAGGCCGAGGCAGGCAGATCACAAGGTCAGGAGATCGAGACCATCCTGGCTAACACCGTGGAACCCCATCTCCACTAAAAAAAACAAAAACAAAAAATGAGCTGGGCCTGGTGGCACGCACCTGTAGTCCCAGCTACTTGGGAGGCTGAGGCAGGACAATCACTTGAACTCAGGAGGCGGAGCTTGCAGTGAGCCGAGACAGCGTCATTGCTCTCCAGCCTGGGCGACAGAGTGAGACTCCACCTCAAAAAAAAAAAAAAATCAGGGTAGTCCCTGAATTAGCTAAGACTGTGGTCAGACTATCCAGGTTTGAAGCCTAGCTTGGCCACTTAATAACTGAAATTTCCAACCTGTTACTTCCTCAGTTGTAAAAAACAGAGGTGATAATAGCAGTACCTACACATCAAGGGGTTGTGAAAATCAGATGAGTTAATACATATAAAGTATTTGGAACAGCAACTGGAGCAGAGTATACATACTGAGTAAATGCTGGTTATTATTAGTTATTAAAAGGAGGCTGGTATAGCTAGATTAAGACACATCAGTTTGGATTTAGACACAAATGCTTCACGTGAAGTTTAAGAGTGTGACCAGTTTTTTGCATGTTTTAAGTGCAATGGCGGGTTGCTTGTATGAAGCAACTAGAGTCCTCACTGGCTCTCTTCAGGATGGGGTGGGGCCACAGAGCACTCCCTGATCCCTGCCTTACACAGACTTCTTAGCAGAATTACCCTTTCTTCCTTGACCAGATGGGACAGAATAGGCTCTTTCCCCACCTTGTCTTGCCTATGTAGTAAGAAACCGTGAAGAAGTTGTACTTCTTGGAGTGGAAATTCCTCCCTTTCTTCCCCACTGAGTCTAGGAAGGTAAAGAAGATAACATTAAATACACTTTCACTGTACTCACATGTTGAGAACTGTATTCTCCAAGCCCACTCACTTGTGTGGTACAAAGGTGGAAAGGGGAATGCTGCTATCAGAACTATATCTGAAATATAAAATGTCTTTAATAGATTAAGATAATTGCCAGGGTCACATTGTAGCAGATCTAGGGCTAGATCTATAGTCTAAGTCACATGTTCTCAACTGTAAACCAGGATGAGGTCATATGCTAACATATCAGTACAATGGAAAACTGATCCTGGGCCAAAAAATGATTACAGATTGAGAGGAAATGATTTGATGGTTTAAGATTATACAAAGTTCGAGTCCATAATTTTAACATTGTAATAGGATCTGAAGAATCTCCTTATGGTCAAGGTGACTGCCTTGGGGGAGCATCATTTGTTAATTCCTTATGGAAATATAGTAATGATATTGGAAACAGACATTGAGGACAGAATTCAGGATTGCTGAGAACCTAACACAAGCCTTGCACTGACTTGTTACACAACTCTGCACTCTAAGATTCTTTCTAGCTCTACAATTCTCAGTGTCTAGGGAAAGGGGTCTAAATTAATGCAGCCTAGGTGGCTGGAATCTGGAATGTGGGAGTTATCGAGTGCTAAAACTTACTTCCAGAGGAAATAATGAAAGATAATATCTAAGAGTCAGAATCTGAAAAAGCAAGAGTCAGGGACAACCAAGCTGTTTTCAATATAAACCATTAAAAGAAAATAGAAAATAAGGACAGTTCCAAGGACAGTGCCATCAGGCAATTGCCATGTTGGTGAGGGATGTGGCTGCAAAGTCAGCACAATCTCAATCTCAAATCAGTCATTACTGAGCATGAAGCCAACATTACCTTTTTTCTCCAAGTTATAAGTGGATAATAATCTACTGTTACTTTAGCAGCAAGCTATGAAGATTGCACATACATGACCAAATTTTAGTGTTGGAAATTTTAAAATCTTACAGCCAAAGCAATCTGATACAAATTTACTAATACTCCTAATGATTGCTGTGATTCACAGTCTCTAGACCTAACTGGAAAAAAATTCATGTGATTCACTGTGGTAACTACAAATACTACAAAGCCAAACACTCTAAAAAGGTCAGTAAGGAAACCAGGGTTTTTCCCTGGGTTGATGCTGAAGACCTCTAAAGCTTTGATGGTTTTTCTTTTTAACAGCTTTATTAAGATATAATTCACATACCATAAAATCTACACTTCTAAAGTGTACAACTCCATGATTTTTGGTATATTCAGAGTAGTGCAATAATCACAATTTTAGAACACTTGCATCACTTTCACCCTGGGTTAAGGAGTGCTTGTGGTCTGCTCTCCTTAACAGCTCTTTCTCCAGGTAGCCACATGGTTTCTATTCACCTGGTTCAGCACTTAGCCCAAGAGTCACTCCCTCAGACAGGACTTTGCTGACTGTACAACTTAAATTATAACACCAGCGTCATGTAACACACTTCAACTCCACCTAACACATCTCATCCCCATTTAACACACTTCAAGCACCACTCATATTGCTGCTCACTCACCCTAAATCTCTATTTTTCTTAGGACTGGTTGTATTTAGCATTTCAAATATTTTACTTATTTTCTGTTAACTCTGAAAGGCAGATTTTTGTTTGTTTTATTAACTGCTGTACTCCCCGGGGCCCAAAACATGACACACTGTAAAAGTTTAATGTTTACAGAAGAGAAAAAGGGAGAGAGAGGAAAGAAGGAAATGGCTGCCCTACTATAAATGTCATTATTTTATGTCTGTTTCAATTTATTAAATTATGGATTTTCTATATCATTTTTCTCCTTTATAATCAAGGACGTCTAATCAGAGAAAACTAAAATAAATGAAGTTCACTGAACTTAACACCATTGCAGACTCCAGTATCTATGCTTTAAAGATTTGTTCCCAACTTTGCATTCTTTCAAGTCTTTACTGAGTGCCTTAGCTGGGTACCATGGGAAATACAAAAGAATTATAAGGCAAAGTCACTTTCTTCCAAAGGCCTACCATCTATGTGAGCAAGACATGTATAAATTAAATGCATACCATCTTTCTTTCTGCCTTTGTTTTCGGTTCTTAAAAATGTGAATTAAAAATACCTAGTAAATATCATAGAATTTTAAGAGAAAAAAATAATAATCTACGTGAACTAGCATGGTCAGGAACTACCTCCTAGAGAAAGTAGTGTTATTATAGTAGGTGGAACTGAAGTAGCAAACAGCACCAAACACATTATGGCTTAACAAAGTAATTTACCTCTTGCATATGTAATAATCACAGGGTGGAGGAGGAAGGCTCACATTGGTGGGGCAATTCTCTTACATAGTCATTCAGGGACCTAGGCTGCTTGCACTGTGGCTCTGCACTTCCATGGTTTCACATCACCTAGCAAAAAAGGAAAGAATGTGGAGGAACACTACATATCATTTTCCACTCACATTCCATTGGCTAGAACTCAGTCACAAGGAAAACAAGAGCTAGCTAGCTCCAGGTTCAGGATGAAGAGAACAAATTCTACTAGGAAT
Organism: Colobus angolensis palliatus; assembly: GCF_000951035.1. Classification (NCBI taxonomy): domain Eukaryota; kingdom Metazoa; phylum Chordata; class Mammalia; order Primates; family Cercopithecidae; genus Colobus; species Colobus angolensis. The sequence goes on from NW_012118655.1 coordinate 1,117,965, forward strand.
TTGGTAGTCTCTGCCACTGGAGGATTTGAAATGAACAGTGGAGGATGGGTGGCACACAACTGGGAAGGAGGGAACCACATGAACAAAAACAAGCAAATCAAAGCTAAGTAACAGTACACTGGAAGAGTGAGGACAAGTCTGGCTGTATTCTGGGGAGCAGTGAGAGAAGAATAAGGGTGGTTAGTTCAGTGGTTCTCAAACGCTAAACTTAAAACCAATCCCCAATATATGTCAAATTTTCTACCATTCTACAATGAAATGAGAATACATAGAAGTTCATATCTTGTTAATAATGCTGAATTTTATAATTCAACTTCTGTAACTTATATATAATGTGATAACAATATAAAAATTTCATGCTTTAAGTTTTTATATTAAAAAAATTTTTAACAGGTCAGTTAAGGCTGTCAAAAGTTCTTTCTAAGGTAATGCTCTTTCCTGACTATAACAAAGTCAGTCTTCATGCCATAGGCAATGAGGATTTACCATCACTTTCCAGTTTATCATGTATTTTTAGTGGTTTAATATTTTCTAACAAGCCTGTATTGCTTTGGAAATTAGAAAAGATTTATTCCTAAAAGCCGTAAGGGTTTAAATATACAAAACAAGAGTTATCTGGGAGTGAGCAGAAAGGCTTACCAGACCACACATATAAACTATACTCAAAATATACGCTGAAAAGGTAGAAAGGTATCTGACTCTTCTGAACCCAATTTCAAACTATTCTATAAATATATAACATATATGACAAATACTAAGCCAAAAAGGGAGTTTAAGAAAGTAGTAAATTAGCATGCTAAAAACAATCTGCTATAGCATTAATCCAGATGTTCCTATAGCATTAATCCAAAGTTCCATTCCTAAACAAACTACTTTTTGCTAAAAATGGCATAATCTACTATTTTCCTGTTTACTACAGGTTACAGAGGAAAATGTTTAGTTAACATTAAAGATAGCAATGAAAAAAGTAAAGTGCTCTTTTTGCTAGGGAAATTCAAATGTCATCATTCAACCGTGAGATAAAAATACATTTTATTTGGAATGAAAGTGTTAAACTTTAATCTTAAAAAAAGTGAACACTTAAGAGGAACCATTTATGACAATGGAAATGTGAATTTATTAAAGAAAGTTATTTCCTAACCTCTAATAAAATAATGGTTCTATAAAAAAATCACTTCTTCAACCTTTCTTCCTTATATATCACTAATGGCAAGTATGGAAAAAGATGACACTGCATATGACACCTCCTTAAAAACAGAGAAAAAAGCTGTCCAAAAAATTAAAACGGTACGAATTCCATTAACTGAAAGTCTAGTGTAGTGCTTCATTACGTTCCAAACACATCATGTAAATGTTAGCCATATATCTTTCCAGTCAGGTTAGAACTATTCGGCTAAGGGGGAACCAAACCAAATGAAGCCGACCATGCATGGAAAACATCTGCTGATAATTTCTCAAGTTAATGGTTTCTAATAGTAGTATATAACTCTTATCACAATGCTTTCCATGGAAAATATGCAATTATTCACTGGTGAAAGATCACACTAACTGACTTGTTAATATTACAAAAACCAGTATTGGTACCATATAGCAGTCTGTTCATGTTTGGATAATTTAATTAGTCAGGGTTTAATAAACTTTCTCCTTAAGTGAGTTACTGTTTTTAAAAAATTTAACATACATATACCATACCACACCATAGTAAAAGATGTGCAAAGTTATTTCTACAAACAGAATTTTAGGTCACTGAAATTCAATTTAAAACACATATGGAAAAATGAAATATTTAATAAATAGTTCAACTTAATTATTTTAAAATGAAATCACTTTTTTTAAACTGTCAGGCAAATATGTTACTAAATGTTACACTCTCAAATGTACACACAGTTAAACACTCTGATCATAATAGTTCTAGTCATATTAAAATTTGATGGCTAACATTTATACAATGTGTGGCCAAGCTTTCTGGACAAAGAAACAGAAACTAGATCTACATTAGAGATTTTATTCTGCACAACACAGTTCTTGCCCACAGTACTTTCCTAGTGCTATTATCTTAAAATTACAATAAAATAATAGTGGTTAATGGCAAAGCCAGGAAGTTATTATGAAACTGAGAGGACCCTAAAAGTTTAAAAGTCTCAAAACTAGAATCACATTGTACAATGAGTAAATACACTAAAAAAATAATAATAATAATGCCAGAATTATTTCCAAAAGAGCCCTGTGGCTTTCAAAATGACTGATTTGGGAAGGCCACAATACTTACTCCCACAATGTTGTCAATACTTATAATATTTTTAGAAGTCCTTTATAGGAAATCCCTGCAGAACTTTTAGCACATTCTATTAATTATCCTCAATGAATGGTAACGAATCTCCAAACTTTGAAAGCGAATTTGAGTTTTTGAAGCAATTAAAGAGTCTCATGGGGCCTAATACAGAGACTATGATGGATCAGCAAGCAGGGCCACTTATATTTGGTCCGAAATGAGATGTAAACATGAGTAATAGACTAATTTTCCTAGGAGGCCTCCTGGGAAGACAAAACCTCTAAGGTGACTGCTCCGAAGCCCATTTCTCACTTAGATATCAATGTAACTCAATTTCACAAATAAATAGCATCCAGTTCAACATTCTCATTTTACTAACGAGAAAATGAAGTTTCTAAAAAGGTAAAAGAAATTTCCCCAAATCACCGAACTATTTAGTGGCAAACTGGGGCCTAAAAGTCAGGTCTCCTAATTTCTATTCAGTACTCGTTCCCATTCACCATGCTGCCCATAAAATTTAAGGCTTGAGAATAAAGTAGAATTGCTTTCAAAATCCATTAGGAGTTTTAGTTTTAAATTCAAGTTAAGACAACTGGAAATGGATATGGTAGGTCTAGACCCTAAACTGGGTCTGGTTTGCAATGCCAGATCTCTTATAGCTCAACCAAAATGTAGGAATGTGGGTTTGCTCATGCAGACATTAAAACAAAATTCAAGATGAGTTTTCATCATCACTAGTAGCATTTGTTGAGCATTCACTATGCCAGACACTTTGCCAGGCTCTTTTGCTTGCAGTGCTTCATTAAATTCTCAGAAAAACCCTATGGAGGTAGACACATTATATCCTCACTTTAAAGATAAAGACAGTGAGGTCTACTAAGGTTAAATCATATAATCAGAGTTACGAAGTATGGCAGGTTGTATTTTCTAAAGATGGTTATAAAAATACATTCTTTTTCTTAATAAACTTTTTTACTTTAGAGTAGTTTTTAATTTTATTTCATTTTATTTTTATAGAGACAGGGTCTCCCTATGTTGCCTAAGCTGGTCTCGAACTCCTGGGCTCAAGTGATCCCCCCAACCTCAGCCTTCTGAAGTGCTGGGATTAGAGGTGTGAGCCACTGTGCCTGGCCTAGAGTAGTTTTAAAATTGTGATGATAGGACAGAATTTCCATATACTCTATACTCAGTTTCCCCTAATATTAATGTCTTATATTAGTAGATACATTTGTCACAACTAATGAATCAGTATTATATTTGTATTAACTAAAGTCCAAATTTATCTAAATTTCCTTAGCTTTTATCTAATGTTATTCTGCACCAGGGTCCCATTAGAATACCACATTACATTTAGCCATCATGTCTCCCGTGGCTCCTCTTGGCTATGCCAGCTTCTCTGACTTTCCTTGTTCCATGATGATCTAAGATACTAAAAAGCTAAGACCGATCCCCAAGTGTATCTTACACCAGAGGAGGTGCTCCTTAACCATACTACTAAATAATTTCCTGTAATCCAAACTGCTTGTCCTTAGGTTTTTTTTTTTTTTTTTTCAAAAATAGGAACAGGATTTCACGATGTTGACCAGGCTGCTCTTAATCGAACTCCTAGCCTCAAGCAATTCTCCTGCCTCAGCCTCCCAAATCACTGGGCCTAAATTGGCAGACATATCACATTTGGAAAGTAGATCCTATAGCAATGCTTTTCCTTCCAGTAACTACATTACTACATAGTATATTCAAAAGAATATATGAATGAGCTATCATGGCGTATAAGACCATGTGGCTCCAAAATATAAGTAACATCAGTCTCAATGACAAGACCAAGCAAGTTATGTATTAATATTTTTTTAAGAGCCACACATTCTTTCCACAGTTTTGGAAAGATATACACTAGAGATTTTTTTAAATATTCAAATAATTCCTGCTTTCATTTAATGGCAGGAGTGCTTATAAAATATTATTAGATTTACTATACACATTTTAGGATTAAGTTGTAGCCAGTGCTAATTATAACATGCCTGGAAAAATATCTAACCTACACTGATTAAAATTCTATTTATAAAGGAAAAATCTAAACCACAGAAACAGTGCTTAGTTTAGAACAAGAACATGTACATAACTGCCAAATGCAATCCCTATTTAGATGTCTGTCTTACTGAACACTGTAATCACAAAAAACCAAAATGAATTTCTAAGTGTTTCAAGATGAAATAGCTTTTGCATAACTTTCAAGGCTTGTAATTACTTCCTTGAAAAGGTAAACAATCCAAGTTTCAATTTATTTATAATACTAGTTCTCTAGAAGTTAACAGATTGAATACTCAGCTTTACTATACATGGAAGCCTCCTACAAAATTCAGAATCTCTCAAATTAACAATTAAATGCTAACCAAAGAAAAATTACTGGAAGTCAAAGGCCAATACTAAATTCCTACAGCCATTTATGGATAATGCAAATCCCTAGGCTTACTGAATGGGTTTTTAAGACTCCTCAAATACTTGGGGGTAGCAAAGTATAAATCTAAACTGACTGTCCAGAAAAATGAATCATTAACTACACACACAGTCTCTGCTTCCTCACTTCCCATTCCCTCTTCAATCAACTTCCCTCTTCAGTCAGCTTTTGGCCTCTACCATTCCACTGAAACCACTTTGGCAAAACAGTCCACTTTCATGTAGCCACATCCAAGGGCTACTTCTCTGTACTCATTTTACTCTACCCTCTAGGCAGCATTCCACACGCATGGCCACTTCCTCCTTGAAATGCTAGACTCTCCTGGGGTTTGTGACACCACTCTCCAGGTTTTCTTCTGACGTCGGTGATCCTTCTCTCCTGGTTGGATTGGTTGGCTCCCCCTCCTCTACCGGACCTCTAAATGCTGAAGCTTCCTATCACTCAGACATCAGTTGTCTTCTCTCTGTCCTCTTCCTCCTTCCTCTTTCCTTTGTGCTATCTTTATGCTGATATTACCAAAATATCTCCAACACATTATCTTAGCTCCAGACCCACAGGTTCATCTACTTACCCAACACTTGCGTGTAATCTTACAATGTAAATCCAGTTACACAATTTCCCAGTTTAAAAGCCTTTAACAGCTTTCCACTGAGCCTAGAGTAAAAATCAAATTACCACTCCCCTTCCACCTCCGTGCTATCCTCTTCTGCCAGGTTCTCCAACAGGCCACTTCCTACCTCAGCGCTTAGTACAAATTGTCCAGGCTACCTTCTCAGACTTTGTTTCACTACCTCTGTTTCTTCCTTGAAGTTTTAGGTGTCAGCTTAATGTCAACTCCTTAAACAAGCTCTCACTAAGGCTGACCACTACTTAAAGCAAGTTCCCCTCAATAGTGATTCTGTCTCAGTCCTGAGTGCTTCGTTTATGGCTCTCATTACAGCCAGCGGTTGTTTATTCATTTGTCTGTTTCCTTGTTTTCCACCTGTCATTCCCTCTAGAATCTTAGTTCTATAGTTCTGTAGTTGTAAGGACCATATTGATATTGTGCACTATTATATTCTCAGCATAAAACCCCAGCACACTTTGAAAGAGCTCGAATTTTCCCCAACCCCAGAAACAGGGTCTCACTCTATTGCCCAGGCTAAAAGTGCAGTGACGGATCACAGCTCACTGCAGCCTTCAACTCCAGGCCTCAACTGATACCCTCGCCTAGGCCTCCCAAGGAGCTAGGATTGCAAGCATGAAGCATCATACCCTGCATGGAAGAGCTCAATTTCTACTTGATGGAGGGCTTAATATAAAAAAGAGAAAAAGTCAGATAAATTGATCCTGTCACTTTATATTTTTTCCAGGAATTCAAAAGCTAGTATAGACCAGGTGCAGTGCCTCACACCTGTAATCTAAGCACTTTGGAAAGCCAAGGTAGGTATATCACTTGAACTCAGAAATTGGAGACCAGCCTGGGTAACATGGCAAAACCCTACATCTACAAAGAAAAAATATAAAAATTAGCCAAGCATGTTGGTGTACACCTGTAGTCCCAGCTACTCAGGAGGCTGAGGTGGGAGGATAGCTTAAGTCCAGGAGGGGCATGTTGCATCAGCCAAGATTGGGCCACCGCACTCCACCCTGGACGACAGAGCAAGACCCTGTCTGGAAAAAAGAAAAAAAGGTAAGTGTAATAAATGTGGTTCAGCTGACCAGTCTTTGGCCCTTTTGCTATTTTTATATGGGGTCCTTTTTATTATACAGAATACTAATACAATAAGTATAAAAGTATTAATAGGAAAATAATGTCACTTTACATCCAGAATATTTAATAGCCTCCAATGTGCTTTCAAAGGTTTATCTCTATGATGTAATGAAACGCAGTATAAAAGGATGAAAGTGTTTACCCTAATTGAAATACAGAAGGCAGGGATTATTTCCATTTTACAGATACAATCACTAAGGCAAAGAGGTCAATGAGTTACCTAAAATCACAGATGTTTAGTGGTGGAGCTGAAGTCTGATCTCAGTTTTCCTGGCTCCCAATCCAGTCAATCTTTTGTTTTTTACTTTCTTCTTTTTTGTGTTTCATTTTGATACACACTTTCAGCCTTCTTAAAACTGTAGTGTTCAGTAAAATATACAAATCCTAAGTATATGACTTAATATTTTTACAAGTCAATATATCCAGACTGAGACAGAGTACTGCCTGCAACCCAGAAGCCTCCTTCATGCATGTCCCTTCCCAATAATTAACTACTCCACTGGTAACCACAATTCTGAATTATATGACCATCATTAGTCTTACCTGTCTTTTAACTTTATCTAAATGGAATTAACAAACATATACAGCCAGGTGTGGTGGCTCACACCTATAATCTCAGCACTTTGGGAGGCTGAGGCAGAAGGATTGCTTGAGCCCAGAAGTTCTAGACCAGCCTGGGTAACATGGTGAGATCCCATCTCTACAAAAATGGGAGGATCGCTTGAGCGATCCTCCATAGATGGGCATGGCAACGTGCGCCTGTGGTCCCAACTACTTGAGAGGCTGAGGCAGGAGGATCACTTGAACCCCAGAGTTGGAAGCTGCAGAGAGCTATGATCGCACCACTGTAGTCTAGCCTGGATGAGTGAATGAGATCCTGTCTCAAAAAAAAGGATATACTCTACTGCATCTGGCTGCTTTTATTCAACATGTCTGTGAGAGTCACCCATATAAGTAAGTGCCAAAATGGTTTCTTCTTTTTCATTGCTATACGGTATTTCACTGTATAAATATCCCAAAATGTATTTATTCTGTTTGACATCTGTGTATTTTTCAAGTTTGAGCTATATGAATAATGCCATTACAAACTGTAGATGAAGAAACAAAGGCCCTAAAAGGGAAAAAATACTTAAAGATACACAGCAATTGGGCAACCAAGTATATCCCTGGAGGCTTGATTCCCCTTTTACAATGTAATACAAGTCAGCAAGTCCATCTGAATCTTAACCTAAAGATTTTTAAAATTATTGCACAATATAAAACCAAGTCTTAAGTTACAAATACTATGCCAAAGATTACTATAGTTTCTGGTTATGAAAGTTACCTTATTTGTATATGTGTGTCTATGTCTGGTTTTGTAAATCTATCTAGCTACCTACTTACCTATCTATCTATTTATTAACAGGCTGTCATTGTGTCATCCAGGCTGGAGTGCAGCGGCACAATCATGGCTCACGGCAGCCTCAAACTCCTGGGCTCAAGTGATCCTCCCGTCTCAGCCTCCCAAGTACTAGGACTATAGGCACACACCACCACACTCAGCTAAGAAATAACTTATTTTTATACATGTAACTATTCTATAGAGATTTACCTCATCTACAGTCAAATAAAATTTTGTTTCCCAGATTAGAAATGAACCAAATTGGGAATTCTATCAAAATATGAACAGAGACAACAGTCCCAACTTATGAGCAGGTAGCATTCTAAAATTCTGCATTTAAATCAGCTGTTTGGAATTCAGATGCATTTTCCCAAACAATTACATTATACAAAGTGATTAGGTTTTCAGGTTAGCCTACAAAAGCCAACTTCACAAAAATGTACCTGAAAATAGCACTAATAACACAGTCTTTAACCACTATGAATAAATGCTTAACTTCAAATAATGATTTATAAAACTATCTCCTAACACCCCAATCTCTTGTTTTAACTCCTAAAGTATGGGAGCCCCAGTTCCAAATGCTTCTGTAACTGGCTTACGCCTTTTTTTTTTTTTTTTTTAACCCCTCACTAACACTTTTAACTTTATGGTTCCAAATCCTGGGCCACAGAATTCAAACCACAGAATTCCTTAATTCCTATCCCTTAAATAACCCTTTGAGATTTTTCACTGCTAGAGAAACTTTCTGCGGGGAAAGAGAGAAATTAGAAAAATAGAAGGAAAATAGTAAAATTTCAAGAAGTCTTAAAAAGTTGTTCTGTTTCTACCAAAACGGGCATGGAGTCAGGCAGGATTTTCCTAACCTCCTATTTGCATTAAAATATTCTTCTCGAGAGCCCCGCTCAATCTTTCTAGACTTCTTAAAATCCTAGGCTGGGCACCTCTGAGTGTCTCTCCTTTCATTAGGAAAGTCTCCAATTTAATTTCTTCTCACATTCCTTCTCATTACTCAGTGATAGCCTAAATGGAAAGATAAAGTGATATGTTGATAACATCAAGTCTTTAGGTATGCACAGAAGTGAAATCAGGGAGAGATGAAGACTAAGGGGTGCTCAGGCCATTGCGGTCACAATCTGTGACTTAGTTGTGTACCCATTACAATTTATATTGTAAACCACATAAATGGACACCAAAAAAGTTTCCCGGAAATGAGAACAATCTGCCTTATATACCACAATATAATATTCCTTTCTTCTTTAAGGCTCACATTATCTTTCCAGTAATTAGACTGAAGATATATTCTATATTTTCTCCATACAACAAGCACTGACCTGAATATACCACAAACAGGTACAATGCAAGGCATCAAAAGGCTAGCTCTAATTTGATGAAATTAATTTACCTGCAAATGGAGAAATCGATTTCTATTTAGTCTAGGTGATAAAAACTAAAAGAACAACAGCTACCCTGGCCTTAAAATCCAATAAAGAGCACGGTAAATGTCTCTGAAAATCAAAAGAAACCTATAAGTCATAAATGCCCTCAAAGGATTCTTAGGCATAGGAATGAGGAGTTGATTCACTAAACCTCAAAGAACGGATGTTTTAAAGGAAAAAGAAGATAAGACTGTGTCATTTTACCAAGTAAGTCTTTACAGTAAGTAAAATCCCTTATGGGCCAAAAATTAAAATGAACTGCAAAACTTATGTACAAATTATTAACTATCACTTCTGTGACTGAAGTTAATAAGAGAATCATACACTTAAGTGTAACAATGTAAAGAGGTATCCAAAAGTAATTTGAGCTAGCTTAATACAGACCACTAAATACACCCTCAGAGAGCTGACAGCCTGTAAACCAGCAGTCCCCAGCCTTTTTGGCACCAGGGACTGGTTTCACAGAAGACAATTTTTCCATGGAGAGCAGGGGCAGGGGCAGGGGTGGTTTCAGGATGATTCAAGCACAGCGCATTTCTTGTGTACTTTATTTCTATTGTTATTACTACACTGTAATATATAATGAAATAATTATACAACTCACCATAATGGTAGAATCGACGGGCGTTCTGAGCTTGTTTTCCTGCAACTAGATGGTCCTATCTGGAGGAGTGGAGGATATGAGACAGTGACAGATCATCAGGCATTAATATTTTCCTAAGGAGCATGCAACCTAGATCCCCTGCATGCACAGTTATAGGGTCTGCATTCGTATAAGAATCGAACGCAGTGACGGATATGAGCGGACGTGGAATTCAGGCAGGCGATAATGCAAGTGATGTGGAGTGGCTGTAAAGACAGATGAAACTTTGATCGCCGGCCCGCCATTCACCTCCTATCCACTATTATTTTACATAAACGAGTCCTGGTTCCACCACTTACTGTGTGAGCTTGGGCAATTTATTTAACCTCTGTGGCCCCAATATCTACAAAAATAAATTGGACTAAAAGTGGTAGCTACTTAAAGACTATTGTGAGGATTAAATGACAAAGTAACTGTCTTCAGCAGCTCCAGCAATGTAGTAAATGTTCAATAAAGGTTAGTCACTATTATTTTATCCTCTTGATGCATTAGTTATTTGAAATCACATCTATGACCTATAATACCTTTGGAACCCTCACAACCCTCCAGGACAGTGCTTAAGGCCCAGTGAATGTTCAATATTTATTGGCTGAGGACTACTGGTTTATATAGAAGCTAGAACCACAAAGCTGAAGAAGACTCTAGAAGTCATCTGGAAAAGTTTCACTCCATTCAACAATAAGACTCATACGGGATTATCACATCTTTGCTTGAACACTTACAGCGACAGAAACTTGCATCTCAACAAAGCATAAAGGAATAGTTCTAATTATTAGAATGTTCCTTGAGATTTCATTACACTGACTACCGCTTCTCAAAATATTTCTGCAAGGCTGAATTCACTAGAGGGCATCACATATTAGGAGAAACTATATCAGAAATCATCACTAAAAGGAAGGAATCATTTAACATTTATTCTGGCTAAAAGAAAAATACTGGGCTGAGTTGCATAAAACAGGCATGCCAATTTAAACCTTATTCTATTTAAACATGCATTAAAATGTTCAGAATGAATTAAAATGAAGATTCTGACAAATTAGGTCGAAAATCATAGTAATTGCAAATGTTGTTGTATAGGTCAGTAACACAGATTAACACAGGGCTGGGACTCTTTCCAACACCATTATATAGCCTCCCAATAATTGTATACAATTTCAATGGTTACTTGTTTACAAAAAAAAAAAAAGCATACAGTACCAGATTACATTTAATACTGCCCCTTGCAGCCAGCCTCCAAGTCACCACCAGCTATCCAAAAAAAAGACCCAGTGCCGAAAAGAAAATTGTAAGTTTCTGTAAGACTAGTAAGGGACCATGACTCAATTTTGTAATCCCAGAACTATGGAGTCTGAGACAGAAGTATCACTTGAGCCCAGGAGTTCTAGACCAGCCTGGGCAACACAAAAAACTTTACAAAAAACTTTTTATTAGCCAGTGGTGGTGGCACATGCCTGTAATCCCAGCTGCTTGGAAGGCTGAGGCAGGAGAATCACTTGAGCCCAGGAGTTCAAGGCTACAATGAGCTATAATTGTGCCACTGCACTCCAGCCTGGGCAACAGTAAGAACCTGTGTCTCACACACACACACACACAAAGACTAGCAAGGTAAATCTGAACCTGGATTTGTGTATAACTAACAAATCTAAGGCCAGGTGTGGTGGCTCACGCCTGCAATCCCAGCACTTTCAGAGGCCAAGGTGAGAGGACTGCTTGAGTCTAGGAGTTCCAGACCAGCCTGGGCAACAAAATAACACCTCATCTCTACAGAAAATTTTTATAAAATTAGCCATGTTTGGTGGCGCACACCTGTGGTCCCAACTATACAGGAGGCTGTGCCAGGAGGATCACGTGAACCCAGGAGGTCAAGGCTACCGTGAGCCGAGATTATGCCACTGCATTCCAGCCTGGGTGACAGAGTGAGGTCCTATCAAAAAAAAAAGTTAAATTATTTAAAACTAAATCATTAAAACTGTTCATTCATTAACCAGGTAATGGTACAATTTTAAAACCTCATCATGCTCAAAGAGGATCCAGAACTATACTCAAATATCTGTGGCACACGCTTGTATTCCCAGCTACTCAGAAGGCTGGGGCAGGAGGATCACTTGGGCCCAGGAGTTCAAGTCCAGCTTGGTCAACATAGCAAGTCCCTGTGTCTCAAATTTAAAAAAAAATCTTTTAATCCCCACTCACTGCAATTCACAGTAATATGTAGAGAAAAACATGATGGAAAACTAGGCATGATTTATAGCACAGTTCTACACTTTATCAGATTCTGTTTGATGGGAGCTATTTTACAACTCTGTAGGCTATAGGTTAGCTGAGGGACATGTAAATTCTATCCTGTCAGGCAGGAGGTTCAGTTGACCTCCAGGGCCTCTCCCCAGCTCCCCCTCCCCAACAAACCAGTTTTGTCTCCATTTGGGTTCATTTCAACATTTCTTTACTCCATATAAATTTGTGGGTTATTTTACTTTTCTATTGAACCACGTATAACATTTGTCTTCTTCCCTGATTATGAGTTTTTCTTTTACACATGTATTTTCATAGCTGCAAAGTCATTATATTAACACACTACACAGCTTTCTTATTATTGGTAAGATGTTGTCTGATACTCCGATACCAACACAAAAACAATCCAAACAGCGAATTGGACTGGAAAGGTCCACTGCCCATGTAAATTAACAAACAAGCCTTTGGGTTTTGAAAATCAATCCCTTATAAATTTCACTGGTATAAATTAAGTCATGAGCACCGCATAAAACTAGAAACCAGGTTTCAGAACCTTCAGAGCCAATATTCAGACTGCAGATAATGGTGAAGACATGAACTCTAGCAACCACAACCTGTTGCCCACTCATCTTCATTCCCTGTAAACAGTTAAAACAACTGAGGAAAATGGTCAATCCAACAGCACAATGTGCTTCAGATGATTAAAAAAATTAATTTTGGTAGACTCTGCTCCATAGAATGCATCCATGTTCATTTATCCATTTATAGAAGTAGGTTAATTTTTATGTCACTGAAGAAATCAACACAAAAAGTCTTTGTTTAGGTTCATAAATTATCAAGATTATAAGGAATTAGAGAAGAAATAAAGGGATGAAAAAACATGTTGATAACCAAATTAAAGAGGATGTTTCAGATGCGGGTGACCCAAATCAGGAGAATCAGGTGGCTTTTAAGCCTATCAGATTCTCTTCCATCTAATTGCTCTCTTTATCCCAAGGACACTAACTTAAAACAACGTAACAGATTCAGATTCCTTTTCTATAAGAAGCATATAACCTTGTTCTGAACTTTTTATATATGTATACACACACATATATGTCTTCATGTATAGCATATGTAACTGTCATATGGTAGTTATATATGTAATATAGTTAGACACATATAATTGTCTAACATATGTAACTATCATACATATATAATTGTCATATACACATAATGAATTAATCAGAAACATTCACTCCAGACAAACTATTTTCCAAGATGGAAATCTGCTCTCCCCTGACTGGTGAGACCATGGATACATGGTACACAAATATCAACTATATTCACAGACAACAAATCTTTTATTTTTTTCAACTCCAGAGAAGATAGAAAGGTGTAATTATAATTTCATGCAAAAATAGTTGCAACACACTATCCATAGCCAATCTTTTTTCTTTCTCATCACTGTGACTTAAAAGTTTCATCTAATGCATGGCACAAAATGTTCCATTACCAGGTATGGTGGGGGGCAGGTAGGAGGCATTGGCAAGACTTGTGGACACAAAATATTCTAATAGAACCTGGGTTTCTTCCTATAAATATTTAGGAAAACTGAAAATTCCTGAAATTACTTGGAAAGGTAATCACCTCCTGACTCCCTGCAAAAAATATTTTTAAGATCCGGCCTACCATAAATATTTTGCATAAAACCTATCTGAATGTCATTAAAATGCCTACAAAAAAGACAACAGAACACTTTACCAAATGCAAGAATAATGTGCATTCTAACACTAGGGGCGCTTCCACTTTTTTATAAGAAAAGAAAAAGTTTCCATTTGTCTGAGCAACTTCTGATGCAACATTAGTAATTACGGTCCTTTCCTCCAGTGTTGGCCTCAGAAACAAAAACTGGTTGATGTTTATGAACATTTAACTCAAATCAAGAAAGAAATTAACACAAAATAAAACATCAAAAGGCTTAATCTGGGCAAATTTTCCAGTTTTACAAGCCAGTGACAAAAAGTAAAGCCTTAGAAGGGGATTAATTGTCAACTCCAACAGTTTAGAGAGTAAAGCCAAATAAACAAGTGGAACCTTCTACTCAGTGAGTTCTGAAAGTCTTGTCTCCTTTTAACTCCTTTTCCATAAATGCTTTCTGTATATTCTTGCCCACGTAAGCCCTAAGGACAAACATTATAACTATGTGGATGTTTCTTCTGTTCTGAATTTTCAGACTATGTCCCACAAACTAGCAAAAACTTTAAATTAGCTTCTTTAAAGTTTTCTAGTTAACTCCACTCAGAAGAATGTTAAATATTTAAAAGAAAGAAAAGGACACTATGAAAAACCCACAGCAATGGTTCATGACAATGATGTTCATACTTCATATTCAGGGAAAAAGTGACTATAAGCTTTCCTGCTAAAATCAGGAATAAGACAAGGATGATTGCTTTCACCATTGTTATTCAACATTGAACTAGAATTTCTAGTGAGAACAATTAGGCAAGAAAAAGAAATAAAATTCATCCAAATCAGGAGGAAGAATTTGCACATGACATGATCCTATGTATAGAAAATCCCCAAGAATCCATAAAAATACTAATGAAGCTAATAAACAAATTCAGCGAAGTTGAAGGGTACGAAATCAACACACAAAAATCAACTATGTTTCTATACACCAACAATAAATCAAAAGGAAAATTAATAATTTCATTTACAATAACATCAGAGGAATAAACCTAGGAATAAATTTAACCAAGGAGGTTAAAGACACTTTGAAAACCACAAAACATTAACAAATTAAGGAAAATCTAATATATGGAAGGATACACTAGGTTTAGGGATTAAAAGACAGTGCTGGCCAGGCACGGTGGCTCATGCCTGTAATCCCAGCACTTTGGGACGCTGAGGCGCGTGGATCACTTGAGGTCAAGAGTTCAAGACCAGCCTAGGCAACATGGTGAAACCCTGTCTCTCTACTAAAAAAAACAGAAACTAATCGGGTGTGGTGGCACACACCTGTAGTTCCAGCTACTGAGGAGGCAGAGGCAGAAGAATCACTTGAACCTGGGAGGCAGAGGTTGCAGTGAGCTGAGATCACACCACTGCACTCTAGCCTGGGCAACACAGTGAGACTCTGTCTTAAAAAATAAATAAATAGGCCGGGCATGGTGGTTCACGCCTGTAATCCCAGCACTTTGGGAGGCCAAGGTGGGTGGATCACGAGGTCAGGAGTTCAAGATCAGCCTGGCCAAGATGGTGAAACCCCGTCTCTACTAAAAATACAAAAAAGTAGCCGGGCGTGGTGGTGGGTGCCTGTAATTCCAGCTACTCAGGAGGCTGAGGCAGAGAACTGCTTGAACCCAGTAGGTGGAGGCTGCAGTGAGCCAAGATCGCACCACTGCACTCCAGCCTGGGCGACAGAGCAAAACTCTGTCTCCAAATAAATAAATAAATAAATAAATAAAATGAAAATAAATAAATAAAAGACAATACTGTTATGGCAATACTACTCAAAGCAATCTACAGTTGCAAATCAATCTCTATCAAAATTCCAATAGCTTTTGCAGAAATGGAAAAGCCAATCATCAAATATGAATGGAACTGCAAGTGGTTCCAAACAGCCAAAACAATACTGAGAAAGAACAAAGCTGGAGGACTCATGCTTCCCAATTTCAAAACTTACTACAAGGCTACAGTAATCGAAACAGTGTGGTACTGAAACTACCTTTGCAAAATTATAACAGTGAGAAAACCCTAACATAGCTGACTCCATCTTGCTTCTAACCTCATAAGCTAACTGTCTTTGCTCATTCCTGCACATAGGCCAAGCTAACTATGGGAGGAATTTAGTTTATATTTTAACCTTAAAGCAAGTATAATAATAGTCCTTTCCCAAAACTAATCCCCTCCTTGTTTAGAGACCAAAACCATCTTTGTAAAAACTAACAAAAGGACACAAAGTCCGAATTATGGTAGGGGCCTGAATTCTGCTAAGACTTAGGCATAGTTAAATAAAAACAAGACATTATTTTGGTTGTCTATTTTGTAATTACTTACTAGACAAGAGTCACTAACCAGTGGTCATAAGACTTGTAACTTCCCCGATTACCCCAATAGATTACCTCATTATTGTAAAACCCAAGGCTGATTCTTGAGGTATTTTTCAGACCTAGTATTCTGGTGGACCAACTGACGCCACCTGGGTTACTCATAACATGAAATTGGCTCAACTGGCCCCGTAACCCCCACCCAGAAACTCACTCGGCACACAAGACCATTTTGACACTCGTGTGATTTCATTCCTGACCCAACCAATCAGATGCAGATTCTTGATGGGCATGGTGGCTCATGCCTGTAATCCCAGCACTTTGGGAGGCTGAGGTGGGTGGATCACTTGAGGTCAGAAGTTTGAGACTAGCTTAGCCAATATAGCGAAACCCCATCTCTATTAAAAAATACAAAAATTAGGGCTGGGTGTGGTGGCTCACGCATGTAATCCCAGCACTTTGGGAGGCCAAGGCAGGTGGATCACGAGGTCGGAGATTGAGACCATCCTGGTTCTCTACTAAAAATACAAAAAATTAGCTGGGCACGGTGGCACATGCCTGTAGTCCCAGGCGGGTGTGGTGGCGGGCCTGTAGTCCCAGCTACTTGGGAGACTGAGGTCAAGACCTGTAGACCAATTAATTGAGAGTCCAGAATTATGACTATACATCTATGGCCAACTGATTTCCAACTGATTTTCAAGACAGGTGCAAAGACCATTCAATGGAGAGAGAACAGTATCTGTAACAAATGATACTACTGGCTAGCCACATGTAAAAGAATGAAGGTGTCCTCAAACTCATTCAAAATCTATCAACAACCTAAACACAAAAAATAAAACTATGAAATTCTTATAAGAAAACAAGGGTAAATCTTCACAACCTTGGATTTGGCAAGGGATTCTTACATGTGACACCAGAAACATGAGCAACAAAAGAAAAAAAAAATCAATTGGACTGCATCCATATTAAAAACTTTTGCACATGAAAGACTACCATCAAGAAAATTAAAAGACAACCCACAGAATGGAAGAAAAATCCACAAGTCAAGGGTCTGGTATCCAGTATATATAAAGAACTCTTACAACTCAACAACAAAAAGACAAATAACTTTTTTAAATGAGCAACGGACTTGAACAGACATTTCTCCAAAGAAAACATACAAACGGTTGACAAGCATATGAAAAGCTACTCAACGTCATACGTCATTAGGGAAATGCAAATCAAAACCACAATGAGATACCACCACATACCCACTAGCATGGGCACAATTTTAAAAATGGAAAATAACAAGCATTGGTAAGGATATGGAAAATTTGCAATCCTCATATATTGCCGGTGGGAATATAAAATAGCAGTTTCTCAAAGAGTTAAATAAACCTTGAAAACATTATGCTAAGTGAAGAAGACACAAAAGGTCACATATTGCATAATTTTATCTACATGAAATATTCAGAATAGGCAAATCCACAGAAACTGAAAGCAGACTGGTGGTTACCAGAGGCTGGGGAGAAGGGAGCAACTGCTTAATGGTACATAGTTTCCTTTGGGGTGATAAAAATGCTTTGAAACTAGATAGCAGTGGTGGTGGCACAACACATGAATGTACTAAATGCCACTGATTTGTCCACTTTAAAATGCTTAATTTCTTGTAAATTTCACCTCAATTTAAAAAAAAACAGATATATATCAAATGGCTATTTTGTCTTCCAACTATCCACAGTAGAGGTCATTTACAAATGACCACAATGGAAATTTCAATTAATTTTGCAGGGCAAGCTTCTGATTATGACACAATAAAACTAAGAATTAATAATTCAAAACAAACAACCCTAATGATTAGAAATTCTTAAGCCTTCCTATATAATTGCTGAATTAATGAAAAAAATTAAAAATATACAAGACTTGTAGTTCCCAAATGCTGATGTGCATTCAGATTACCAAGGGGTAAGGAACTTGTTAAAAATGCAGAAGCTCAGGCCCTACACCCAGAGTGTTAAGCAGAGTTGGAATATCTGCATTTTTCATAAGCCTGCCAGCTGAGACTGATATTCACCAAAGTTTAGAACCAGTGCAAGAGAATATTTAGAAAAAATATAAAGACATCACATATCAAAAGTTACAGGATTCATACAAAGCTGTACTGAAATACTTTCTAAAATAATATTTAAATAAACAGAACATAAACTAAGCAATCCAAATTTTAAAATCAAGCAGTTGAAATTTTAAAATAAAAGGTATGATTAAAAAACAAAAATAGAAATATGGATGACAGTAAAAATGATTGATTAGATAACAATACACAGAAAGGGTCAGGCACCTTGACTTATGCTTATAATCCCAGCACTTTGGGAAGCCAAGGTGGGAGGATCTTGAGTCCAGGAGCTCAAGACCAGCCTAGGTGGCAGTGAGACCCTGTCTTAAAAAAAAAAAAAAAAAAAAAAAAAAAAAAAAAAAAAAAAAAAAAAAGGAAAAGAAACATAAAAAAACAGCAGAACTTTAAAATGAGCTTGGTTCTTTACGAAAAAATTTACAAAGTCCTAAAAATTCTAATAAAATAATTATCAAATAGGTAAAAGCAGAATTAGTAAATTAATCATTTGTAATCAAGCAAGAAAAATAAGTTTGTCAGCAAAAACAGGTAAAAACAGAATTAGGAAATTAATCATTTTTAATCAAGCAAGAAAAATAAGTGTCAGCAAACTGAAAAAAATACAACTTATCTAGACAACTCTTGAGTTACTTTATCAAAAATATAAGAAGCTATATGTCATTAAAAAACAGAAAAAAATTAATTGTAACATTAGTTATATAATCTAACACTTGGTTGAAAAAAAAAATAATAAAATAAAATTTGTACAGCAGGGGGAAAGTTTTAACAAAATGTAATGGACTTGAAATTCTTTCTGTTAAAGAAGACTTTTTTTCTTTCTTCACTAATAAGAGAAATAAATAGACTTTATTGTCCTTGATTCAAAAGCAAATCTCAAAATAATATAAATGATTCTAAATTACTCATTTTCCAGGCTTAAAAAAAGTCAAAATATTTCTCTATGAACTTTACTATTGAGGTTAACTTTTCATTTTAACATCATTTTGGTAGAGTGTTTAGCCTGTTATTCAACACTGAAAACCAGTAAATAACGGTGATTAGCAAAGAGGAGATAACAATTAAGAGTCATTCACAATAATTAACATAGTACATGTAATGAATCTTTGTTTAATAAAAGGGAGACAGCCCTTTTGTCTTTAGGGTGTTCAGTAGTTTCCTATGGCTGCTGTAACAAATTACTTGGTGGCTTAAAACAGAAAGTTATTCTCTTCCACTCCTAGAGGCCAAAAAAGTCTGAAAGCAGTATCATTAGAACAAAAGCAAGGTCACACTTCCTCCAAAGGCTCCACGGGAGAGTCTGTTCCTTGCTTATTCCAGCTGTTGATGGCTGTGGGAATGCCTCGACTTGTGGCCCTAACACTCAAATCTCTGCCTCCTGGTCACAGTGCCTCCACCTCCTCTGTGTATGTATAACCTCCCTCTGCCTCCCTTTGATAAAGATACACAGGATTGCTTTTAGGGACCACTCAGATAATCCAGGATAAGTGCCCTAGACATCAACATCCTCAATTTAATTACAAAAACCATTTTCTAACATACAAGGTAACATTTCACAGGTTCCAGGATTAGGACTTGAATATTTTAGAGAACCATTTTCAGCCTACCACAGATGGTCTCTTTAAAAATCTAAGAGGCCTGGCCAGATGTGGTGGCTCATGCCTGTAATCCCAGCTCTTTGGGAGACCAAAGAGGGCTGACTGCTTGAGCTCAGGAGTTCGAAACTAGCCTGGGAAACACAGCAAAACCCCATCTCTATGTAAAAAATAAAACAAAAAGTTGGCCGGGCGGGGTGGCTCAAGCCTGTAATCCCAGCACTTTAGGAGGCCGAGACAGGCGGATCACGAGGTCAGGAGATCGAGACCATCCTGGCTAACACGGTGAAACCCCGTCTCTACTAAAAATACAAAAACTAGCCGGGCGAGGTGGCGGGCGCCTGTCCAGCTACTCCAGAGGCTGAGGCAGGAGAATGGCATAAACCCGGGAGGCGGAGCTTGCAGTGAGCTGAGATCCAGCCACTGCACTCCAGTCCGGGCAACAGAGCGAGACTCTGCCTCAAAAAAAAATAAAAATAAAAATAAAACAAAAAGTAAATAAAAATTTAAAAAGAACAAAAACAAAAAAACCCTAATAGGCCAAGCTTTTTTGTCAGGAATTAGATACTATCTTAGTTTCCAGATTTACAATGCCAAAGTCATAGGCCTTCTGACCCTAGACATTGCAAACAAACACCACTGAAATTAACTCGGGCATTTCATCAGATGCACAGGAAACTATCACAGGGTATATCCATTTGTTCCAAGAATACAAGAGAAGTTTTGTCTGTTTGACTGTATGAGTTAAATTCTGCTCAAATTTTGTAGTCTCAAACTACCTATCTGCATGTATCTGACATGCAAATAAAAACAAAGAGTTCTTTCTCTTCTATATTGGTAAGAAGGGGTCTTTTTGTTGGTAAGATTTTCTTATTGCTCCAACATACTTTATAGAGTTGGGTAATAATAAACTAAGTTTTTAAATAAATTTGAGACAAACTACTTTCCAAAGGCAGCAAAATTTATTTTTATCCTCTTAATTTTTCCAGACACACAATTTCAAGACCCACTAGCCCTTGAATCTCCTCCAGAATCAAGCAGTTTCATTCCATAAAATCAAAATAAATTCCAGATGAATTAAGAGTTACATGTAAAATATGAAAACATTATAGAATTACAACAGGAAAATGAGCCAAGAATCAAGAGTCACATACAAAAAGGAACACTAAAAATAGGCAAAGAAATCAGACTAATGTAACATGATACCATGTTTCCAATTACTTTTTCATATTTGACAATGATAGTATCCAGCAAAGTGAGGGTATAGGAAAATAAGGCCTCAAACATAAATTGCTAAGAGAATCAACTGATAGAGCCCTTTTAAAAGGCAAATTCAGCATGGCTGGCAAATTATAAAATGCATATACATTTTTACCTAGTATTTTCATTCTAAACTTCTATCCTACAAAAGTACTCATAAAAGTAAGAAAAGATAAAAATGCTCATGGAGGCACTATTTGTATGTGAAAATTAGAAATAGTATAAATGTCCATCAACAGAGAAATGGTTAAATTATGGCATAGCCATATAACTGGAATATTATGCAACCAGTTTTTAAAAAGTGAAGCACAATCGTCTCAGCATCCATGGGGGATCTGTTCCAGGGCCTCTTGAGGACATCAAAATCAACAAATGCATAAGTTCCTCATATAAAATGATATCATATTTGCATATAGCCTGCTCACATCCTCCAAGATACTTTTCCCTAAATTACTCATAATATCTAATACAATGTAACTTCTATATAAATAGTTATATTGTTTAGAGAACAATGACAAGAAAAAAGTCTGTACATGTTCAGTACAGAGACAATTCTTTTTCAAATATTTTTGATCCATGGTTGGTTGAATCTACGAATGTAAAATCTGTGGATACAGAGGGCTGACTAGACATTAACAGTCATTCAGAAAGGCAGACATGACACATGAAATGAAGAAAGCAACTTACAAAATAATAAATAACTGTTTTTAAAGGAGAAAACAAAAAGAAATCTCTATGTACAATAATATGTTTATATATTAATAGAAACCATGTTTTCAAAAAATCTTATGACATAGAAAAATCCTAATAAAGTGAAAAAAGTAGGCTACAAAATTGTATAGGTAATAACATAACTAAAAGTAGCACTATAAAATAAACACAGTTATCAACTATCTCTGAGTAATGTAATTCTGATCTGTTATATATTTTTTATTTTCCAAAATGTATAAATATTACTTATATAGCATTCAAGTTAACTTTCTTTATTAAGAGAGAGGATCTTGCTATGTTGCCCAAACTGGTGTTGAACTATTGAGCAACTAAAGCAATCCTCCTGCCTCAGCCTCCCAAGTAGCTAGCACTATGGTCAGGAGAGATTCTAACCCTAAAAAATACCAAGAGATTGCGTATAATGATGTGAGTTCATGTACAAAGAAGACTTTTTAAAACTATCTATTTACCAAATCTTATCTACGCTGAAGAATGATCCCTCATTCAGACTGGTTACCTTGAATATGTTTATTCTCATGTTCCACTACCCAAAATATTTTTGAACTTTTATAGTTTAAAATTTCCTTTGATCAGCTCAGGTAACACCAAAAAAAGGTAATTCTTAAAATTAGTATTAACTAACATAATCATCCAACCTCATCACATAGGTTAGCCCTGAAATAGATTTTGGTTCATTCTAAACAACTCTAGCTTCAAAGGACAAAGATTAGCACAAGCTCTGTCAGTTAAAACACTATGCTGCAACTTTCAACTTGTCTGGGGACAAGGAATAGACCTCGGTTTCAGAAGTTTCCCCCAGGTAAACTTAAGTATTCACTGTCATCAGCATTGTCTTTCCAGTTCACTCATGGTCTTCCTGAGCAGAAGGGGCCTACCCTCAGTCACAATTCTCAAAATCCTACCATATCTTCAATGCTAAGCTCAAGATACACCTGCTTAGTGAAGCTGTGCCTCTTTTGAACTCCAGAAGCATCTTCTCGCCTGTACTACTGACTTGGTCAGCATGTGTTATTTTTACACAGACATTCTTTTTCTAACTTTCCAATTATACTTTACAAGTAACTAGAAGACACAGTTTCATCTCCAGTACAACTTGCTGGAGATAAAAACTGAGTGGCCCATTCAAGAAACACAATAGGTGTTTGTTTTCTTTTGTTGTATATAAAGACTGGGACAGCATTAAGTTGAGCTATCGTACTCCAGTGGGCCTGGAATGGCTGCCTGCAAATCATGGGTTTTATCCTACAGTAATGGAGAGTAAAGTTCTGAGTTCAAAAATGATGTGATAAAAGTTCAATTTAGAAAAAGTGGTCCACCGCAGCCAGATGAGAGGAGGGTAATAATGTCTACAGCAAGGAAGATAGTTGGCCTAACATAAAGCGTTAAGTAAAGGGCTTTAAAGTCAGAAAGCACTGACTTCACCAACACTTCCTTGCTCTCTGACACTGGGGAAGTTATGGCTTTCCTTTCCTTACCAGTAAAACAAAGATGATAAAACCAGACCTGGGCCACACCTGGTGGTACACACCTGTAGTCTCAGCCACTCAGGAGGCTAAGGCAGAAGGACTGCTTGAGCCTAGGAGTTCAAGACAAGTGGGGGCAACATAGTGAGACCCTGTTTCAAAAAACAAACAAAACAACAACAACAAAAACGCCAAAAACTAGAAACAAATTTTTAAAACCCTAGGTCTTACCCAACCATAGTGGGCATTACATGAAATAATGCACACAGCACACATGCCACAATGCCTGTCAAAGGGTAAGCACACTGCACTCTGAGACCAATTCTCTGACACCAACTAGGTGTTCTACAATTCAACTCAATTCCGATACTACTTGGAGTTAATATCAGATCCCACAAGTTAAAGAGCAAGGTTTCCAACAAGACTGCCCTCACTTCAGACATCCCCAGGCTATCCACACTAATGTCCAACTTGGCTACAAATTCAGAGATTCCCAAAACCTCCCTTCAGTTTCAACAATTCTCACAGAAATCACTGAAAGCACTATACTTAAATAATCAGTTTCATTACAAAGGCTGCAACTCAGGAACAGCCCAATGGAAGCGGTACACAGAACAAGGGCAAGGTCAAGGAAAGAGGGCAGTGGGACGCAAAGCTTCCCTGCTCTCTCCTGAAGAAATCCAGGTGTCATCCTCCTAGCAAACCAGTACATTCACTGCTATTCCAGGGTTTTTATGTGGGGCTTGATGACCCAGGCATGAGTGATTAAATCACTAGCCAGATGACTGGGCTTTGCTATCCAGTCACTGTCCCCTCCCCAGAGACCAGGCGATGGGGCTAAAAGTTCCAAGGTCTCTCTGATGTGGACAGCTCCTTTCCTGA
This sequence comes from Colobus angolensis palliatus, assembly GCF_000951035.1. Lineage (NCBI taxonomy): Eukaryota > Metazoa > Chordata > Mammalia > Primates > Cercopithecidae > Colobus > Colobus angolensis. The sequence continues at coordinate 1,142,207 of NW_012118655.1, forward strand.
ACTATCTAAGGGCCCACCCTGAGTCACCTTATCAGGATAAACTCAGGTGTAGTCAAGAGAGACTCTTGTTATGAATAACAAAAGATACATCTATAAGGAAATTCCAAGATTTTTTGAAGCTCATTGTCAGGAACCAAAGACAAAGGCCAGATATAATAGATTCTTCATCATATCATATACACAAGAAATGGAGACTATAATTTCAGAAACTGACTAGTAGACTACTGAAGTAATGCAAAGCATAAAGATCAGGAGAAAAAACATCAAAAGCATTACAAAAGCAGCAGCAATAGAAAAAGGCTGAGGGGGAGGGTGTCAAAATTATCTACAAAGGTTCAAGCCTGGACAATTAAATAGACAGAGACAGACATATCCTGGCAGGAAACCGAATATGGGATTGAGAATGAATTTAGTTTTAATCAAATTGAGACTGAGGTGACAACCAGAGATTGCAGATGAACACTGGGCAGATGGAGATCATGAGCCTAGAGATGAGAGAGGATATGGCCAGAATCAGTTGTCAGAGTTATTCACATAGATGGAACGCCCCCCAACCACAAGACTCCCCAAACCCTCACAAAGGAGGATACCAGCTAATGGTGTCACTTAAGCTGCTATGTCCAACAAAAGCAAGTTACTGCATGCAGCAGAGAGTGTAAGGGATAACGTCTAAAAGATTTAGTATTTTTGACTCTAAACAAAATGGTACCTAATCTTTAAAATAAAGATCCAAAAAGAATAACACAACCAAATGCCAAACAGAAATGCTGAGTTTGTTCTTTCACAGAAATGTATTACTTTATTTTCTAAAAAAGGACATTTATCTCCCTCCAACAGAAATAAATACTTATTTTTCAATGAAAAGATTACAGAACAAGCATAGAACATGTCAACAATACAATATAAACAGGAACAACTATGATCAATTCAAAAAGCGCTGTGTTCAGATACATGAAGCAAGACAAAAAACTGAAGCATCTAAATCATTACAAAGACTTACCCAGAGCTTTTAGAGTCCTGCTTTTTAAAGTACGTTCAGTAGCTAGAAAGTCTCGTTAACTGACCATGGGTTCAGAAGCATCACAATTTACTTTCCCCTGGAATGCATATATCACATCATCCATTTGTTGCCAGCTTCCCAGAAGAGAGTACCCACTCTGTATTTCAGCCTGTGAACATGATAAATGGGAGAAAAAAGAGAAAGCAGAGTTTGGGAACAGTGCACTGGGCTAATCAGATGGTTCATGGAGTTATGGGCCCAGGGACCTGAAACATCTGACTACTGAATGGATTAACGCACAGGGCAACTCAGGAAGCTGGGTCATAGTACTTGGGAAGGGAATGCCAAAAGACTGAGGTGAGAGCCCAATATGCATGCCACCTCTGTAAAGATCCAGAGAGAGAGGACAGCTGAAATGTTAACACTGGCCAGGTCCTTGGAACTTCCGCTTCTCCCTGAGCCAGAATTGAACAGCAAGGGCAAAATCACAGCCTAGATCCCATCCCAAGTGTCAGGCCACTGAGCCCAAGCTAAGCCATCATATCCCCTGTGACCTGCACGTATACATCCAGATGGCCTGAAGCAACTTAAGATTCACAGAAGTGAAAATAGCCTTAACTGATGACATTCCATCATTGTGATTTGTTTCTGCCCCACCCTAACTGATCAATGTACTTTGTAATCTCCCCCACCATTAAGAAGGTTCTTTATAATTCTCCCCAAAACATTGCTCTCAACCCCACCGCCTATCCCAAAACCTATAAGAACTAACGATAATCCACCACCCTTTGCTGACTCCTTTGTCAGACTCAGCCTGCCTGCACCCAGGTGAAATAAACAGCCATGTTGTTCACACAAAGCCTGTTTGGTGGTCTCCTCACACGGACGCGTGAGACATTTGGTGCCAAAGACCCGGGTCAGCAGGACTCCTTCAGGAGACCAGTCTGCTGTCCTCATCCTCACTCCATGAAGAGATCTACCTACGACCTTGGGTCCTCAGACCAACCAGCCCAAGGAACATCTCACCAATTTTAAATCAGGTAAGTGGCTTCTCTTTACTATCTTCTCCAATCTCTCTCAATATCCCTCAACCTCTTTTTCCTTTCCATCTTGGTGCCACCCTTCAATCTCTCCCTTCTCTTAATTTCAGTTCCTTTCATTTTCTGGTAGAGACAAAGGAAACACATTTTATCCATGGACCCAAAACTCTAGCACCGGTCATGGATTCGGGAAGGCAGCCTTCCCTTGGTGTTTAATCATTGCGGGGACGCCTCTCTGATTATTCACCCACGTTCCATTGGTGTCTGATCTCCGCGGGGACGCCTGCCTTGGTCATTCACCCACGTTGCCTTGGTGGCAAGTCAATTGCGGGGACGCCTGCTTTGGCTGCTCCCCACCCCCTTCTCTGTGTCTCTACCCTTCTCTTTAAACTTGCCTCCTTCACTATGGGCAACCTTCCACCCTCCATTCCTCCTTCTTCTCCCTTAGCCTGTGTTCTCAAGAACTTAAAACCTCTTCAACTCTCACCTAACCTAAAATCTAAGTGTCTTATTTTCTTCTGCAAATACCGCTTGGCCCCAATACAAACTCGACAGTAGTTCTAAGTGGCCAGAGAATGGCACTTTCGATTTGTCTATCCTACAAAATCTAGATAATTTTCGTCGAAAAATGGGCAAATGGTCTGAAGTGCCTGACGTTCAGGCATTCTTTTACACATTGGTCCCTCCCTAGTCTCTGCTCCCAATGAGACTCATCCAAATCTTTCTTCTTTCTCTCCTGTCTGTTCCTTCAGTCTCCACCCCAAGCTCTGAGTCCTTTGAATCCTTTTCTATGGACTCATCTGATCTCTCCCCTCCTCCCCAGGGTGCTCCTCGCCAGGTCAAGCCAGGTCCAAAGTCTTCCTCAGCCTCTGCTCCCCGACCCTATAATCCTTCTATCACCTTCCCTCCTCACACCCGGTCTGGCTTACAGTTTCGTTCCGCGACTAGCCCTCCCCAACCTGTCCAACAATTTCCTCTTAAAGAGGTGACTGGAGCTAAAGGCATAGTCAAGGTTAATGCTCCTTTTTCTTTATCCGACCTTTCCCCAATCAGCCAGTGTTTAGGCTCTTTCTCATCCGACCCCACTAAATATATACAGGAATTCCAATATCTAACTCTGTCCTACGATTTAACCTAGAGTGACCTAAATGTCATCCTAACTTCTACCCTCTCCCCAGATAAACAGGAAATAGTTTTTTCTCTAGCCCAATCTCACACTGATAACCACCAGCTTCATGAGCCAGACCTCCAGGAAGGCATTAGAGCAGTTCCCTGAGAAAATCCCCAATGGAACTATCAGGCAGATTCCCCAGGTATAGCTAGGCGAGATTACATGGTTTCCTGCCTAGTTGAAGGGCTTAACAAGGCAGCTTACAAAGCTGTTAATTATAACAAATTTAAAGAAACTACCCAAGGTAAAGACGAAAACGCAGCCCAGTTCATGGTTCGCTTAGCAGCAACCCTTAGATGCTTTACCACCCTGGACCCAGAGGGGCCAGAAGGCCACCCTATTCTTACTATGCATTTTATCACCCAGTGAGCTCCTGACATTGGAAAAACCTCCAAAAATTGGAATCTGGCCCTCAAACCCCACGACAGGAATTAATCAACCTCGCCTTCAAGGTGTACAATAGTAGAGAGGAGGTAGCCAGACAGCAACACATTTCTGAGTTACAGCTACTTGCCTCCGCAGTAAGACAACCCACAACCACGTCTCCAGCATACAAGAACTTCAGAACCTCCAAGCCAAGGCTCCCAGGGGCTCCTTCAAAACATCCTCGTGGACCTTGCTTCAAATGCCAAAAGCCTGGCCTCTGGGCCTTAGAATGCCGGCAGCCCAGGATTCCTTCTAAGCCGTGCCCTGTCTGTGCGGGTCCCCACTGGAGGTCAGACTGTCTGACTCATATCACTGCTGCTCCTAAAGCCCCTGGAGCCCAAACCCAATGTTCCTTGGCCAATTCTTTCCCAGATCTCCTTGGCTTAGCAGCTGAAGACTGACGCTACCCGATCACCTCAGAAAACCCCCTGGACCATCAGGTAACTCTTACGGTGGAGGATAAGTCAGTCCTCTTCTTAATCAATACGGAGGCTACCCACTCCACATTACCTTCTTTTCAAGGGCGTGTTTCCCTTGCCTCCATAACTGTTATGAGTATTGAATGCCAGGCTTCTAAACCTCTTAAAACTTCCCAATTCTGGTGCCAACTTACACAATACTCTTCTAAGCACTCCTTTTTAGTTATCCCCACCTGCCCAGCTTCCTTATCAGGTCGAGACATTTTTAACTAAATTATCTGCTTCGCTGACTATTCCTGGGCTACAGCCACACCTTATTGCCGCCTTTTCCCCCAGTTCAAAGCCTCCTTCGCATCCTCTCCTTGTATCTCCCCACCTTAATCCACAAGTATAGGATACCTCTACTCCCTCTTTGGCAACAAATGATGCACCCCTTACCATGCCATTAAAACCTAATCACCCTTACCCCACTCAACGCCAGTATCCCGTCCCGCAGCACACTTTAAAACGATTAAAGCCTGTTATCACTCACCTGTTACAGCATGGCCTTTTAAAGCCTATAAACTCTCTTTACGATTCCCCCATTTTACCTGTCCAAAAACCGGCCAAGTCTTACAGGTTAGTTCAGGATCTGTGCCTTATCAACAAAATTGTTTTGCCCATCCACCCCGTGGTGCCAAACCCATATACTCTCCTATCCTCAATACCTCCTTCCACAACCCATTATTCTGTTCTGGATCTCAAACATGCTTTCTTTACTATTCCTTTGCACCCTTCATCCCAGCCTCTTTTCGCTTTCACTTGGACTGACCCTGACACCCATCAGGCTCAGCAAATTACCTGGCCTGTACTGTCGCAAGGCTTCACAGAAAGCCCCCATTACTTCAGTCAAGCCCAAATTTCTTCCTCATCTGTTACCTATCTCGGCATAATTCTCATGAAAACACATGGGCTCTCCCTGCTGATCGTGTCTGGCTAATCTCCCAAACCCCAATCCCTTCTACAAACAACAACTCCTTTCCTTCCTAGGCATGGTTACGTATTTCTGCCTTTGGATACCTAGTTTTACCATGCTGACTAAACCATTATATAAACTCACAAAAGCAAACCTAGCTGACCCCACAGACCATAAATCCTTTCACCACTCCTTTCCATTCCTTAAAAACAGCCCTAGAAGCTGCCCCAACACTAGCTCTCCCTAACTCATCCCAACCCTTTTTCATTACACACAGCCAAAGTGCAGGGCTGTGTGGTCGGAATTCTTACACAAGAGCTGGGACTGCGCCCTGTAGCCTTTTTATCCAAACAACTTGACCTTACTGTTTTAGCCTAGCCATCATGCCTCCGTGCAGCCGCCCTAATACTTTTAGAGGCCCTCAAAATCACAAATTATGCTCAACCCACCCTCTATAGTTCTCGTAACTTCCAAAATCTGTTTTCTTCCTCACACCTGACACATATACTTTCTGCCCTCCCCAGCTCTTTCAGGTATACTCACTCTTTGTTGAGTCTCCCACAATTACTATTGTTCCTGGCCCAGACTTCAATCCGGCCTCCCACATTATTCCTGATACCACACCTGACCCCCATGACTGTATCTCCCTGATACACCTGACATTCACCCCATTTCCCCATATTTCCTTCTTTCCTGTTCCTCACCCTGATCACACTTGGTTAATTGATGGCAATTGCACCAGGCCTAATCACCACACACCAGCAAAGGCAGGCTATGCTATAGTATCTTCCCCATCGATCATTGAGGCTACTGCTCTGGCCCCATCCACTACCTCTCAGCAAGAAAAACTCATTGCCTTAATTCGGGCCCTTACTCTTGTAAAGGGACTATGCATCAATATTTATACTGACCCCATATCCTACACCACCATGCTGTTTTATGAGCTGAAAGGTTTCCTCACTACACAAGGGTCCTCCATCATTAATGCCTCTTTAATAAAAACTCTTCTCAAGGCCGCTTTACTTCCAAAGGAAGCTGGAGTCATTCACTGCAAGGGCCATCAAAAGGCATCAGATCCCATCGCTCAGGACAATGCTTATGCTGATAAAGTAGCTAAATTGCAGCTAGTGTTCCAACTTCTGTCCCTCACAGCAGTTTTTCTCCTTCTCATCTGGTCACTCCCACCTACTCCCCCACTGAAACTTCCACCTATCAATCTCTTCCCACACAAGGCAAATGGTTCTTGGACCAAGGAAAATATCTTCTTCCAGCCTCACAGGCCCATTCTATTCTGTCGTCATTTCATAGCCTCTTCCATGTAGGTTACAAGCTGCTAGCCTGCCTCTTAGAATCTTTCATTTCCTTTCCATCGTGGAAATCTATCCTCAAGGAAATCACTTCTCAGTTGTTCCATCTGCTATTCTACTACCCCTCAGGGATTGTTCAGGCCCCCTCCCTTCCCTATATATCAAGCTTGGGGATTTGCCCCTGCCCAGGACTGGCAAACTGACTTTACTCACATGCCTCAAGTCAGGAAACTAAAATACCTCTTGGTCTAGGTAGACACTTTCACTGGATGGGTAGAGGCCTTTCCCACAGGGTCTGAGAAGGCCACAGCGGTCATTTCTTCCCTTCTGTCAGACATAATTCCTTGGTTTCGCCTTCCCACCCCTATACAGTCCAATAACGGACTGGCCTTTACTAGTCAAATCATCCAAGCAGTTTCTCAGGCTCTTGGTATTCAGTGGCACCTGGTTTTACCTCAAACCACCACTCTTAAGTCTCACTTTAAGTAGACAGACGATCTTCAGTGACAAAGTACACTCCAATACTTTCACCCTGATGAAGTCCTATTCTTTACTTTTATACTTACTCTTGTTCTCGTTTCCATTCTTATGCCACCCTCTACCTCTCCCCAGCTATCTCCACCACACTATCAATCTCAGTCACTCTCTCCTAGCCGTTTCTAATCCTTATTTAACAAACACTTGCTGGCTTTGCATTTGTCTTTCCTCCAAAATCGCAGAGGCCTTGACTTACTCACTACTAAAAAAAAAAAAGTTGGGGGGGGGGACTTTATATTGTTAAATGAAGAGTGTTGTTTTTACCTAAATCAATCTGGCCTGGTATATGACAACATAAAACTAGCTCCCACAGTGTCTTACTGGCCAATTCATGCATCTCAATTTCTACCCTATGTTTTCCTCCATAAAAAAGTAATCCCTGTCCAACTTTCGCTTCCAGCAAGATCAAACAGATATAGTTTTTCCTACTGCTCTAGCTAAGTACAACTAAAAATCCTAGCCATTATATATAAAACAAATATGGGAAGACTCAGGACTCTGAAGACACAGATAAGGCAACCCAGATAGGCACCTTGGGACCCATGGAAAACATGGTGGTGAGTTCCCTGGGTTTTCTTTTCGCCTCAACATATACCACAGACAACGAGCTTAAAAACAAAAACAAACAAAAAACAAAACACAAACCCCTGCTCTCCTAAGCCAAAGAAGTGAACAACAACATGCCCTCCAGCCAATACCACAGAAAAAAACTGGCCCACCCCCACCCACAAAAGCAAAAGCCATGTGGGGAGCCTAAGTTTCCACCCTTATGAGGCAGTAATGTTGTTCAGGTGTGTCTACCCCTTATCCCTACAGGGGAGATATTGGAGAATTCTAGACTTCCTTCCCTGCCAGGTGGTAACAAAACCACCTTCCCCTGCCAGGGAGTATCTGTGGAGACACCTGGAGAGCCTGGGTTTCTCCTCCCACCTGGCAGTAATGAGCCATCCCTTCTGATCCCCACTGGCGTGGTATCTATCAGAGGAGGCCTAGAGTCAGTTTCACCACAGCCCAGGGGTAAGAAGGCCATCCCCTCCCAGTGGTATTAGTAGAGTCCTAAAGAGGGGCTCACACTCCTACAACTGCCCAGCAGTAATGAGGACGTCCACTTTGTGTGTCAATGGATCAGTTCCTCAAAAGCACAAACTACCACAACTCACCCAAAATTAAATGGATTATCTGAATAGCCCTAATAACTGTTAAAGAAACTGAATGAAGCCTTCGAAAAAGAAATCTGGCCCAGATCATTTCATTAAAGAATTCTACCAATGTTTAAATAATTAAGATCAATTCTACACAATCTCTTCCAGAAAACAGAAGCATAGAGAGCACTTCCAATTTTTTTTTTTTTTTTTTTTAAGACAGGGTCTCACTCTGTCACCCAAGCTGGAGTTCAGTGGCATGATCACGGCTCACTGCATGCTCAAGTGATCCTCCTGCTGCAGCCTCCCAAGTAGCTAGGACTATAGGTGCATGCCACCATATCTGGCTAACTTTTTAATTTTTTTTTATAGAGTCAGAGGGCCTCCCTATGTTGCCCAGGCTGGTTTTCAACTTCCGGGCTCAAGCAATCCTCCCAGAGGATGGTTTCGGGCTCCCAGATTACAGGCGTGAGCCACCACACTCAACCTAAAAGGGAGATCTAACTGCAGACAGAAGTGGAGAAGGCCATAATGTGACCATAGAAGGAGAGATTAATAACACAACCATAAACCAAGGAATGCCATCAGCCACCAGAAGCTAGAAGAGGCAAGGAGCAGATTCTCTCCCAGATCTTCCAGAGGTGGCATGGCCCTCTGACACTGTGATCTTGGCTGACTGATACTGATTTCAGAATTCTGGCCTCCAGAACGTTGAGAAATAAATGCCTGACGTTTTAAGCCACCATGTTTGCAGTAATTTGTTATGGCAGCCACAGGAAACTGGTATAAATACCTCCCCATCTCCAAATAAATATGTATGCAAAAGGCATACAAATTTGACTAGCCTTAAGTACAAATGCAAAAGAGAAAATCAGATACAATTTCAGAGTTCCCCATTCAAAATGATAATATAACACTCCTAATTTTTTTATAAAGTATAGATAAAAAGAGAAATAAATACAGCTTTGGAAATTATATCCACTGGATCCAATTATATCCAATGTATACTCAGTTCCCTGAAGATTAGCCTACTCAATAGACAAGAACTGTTTATCAAGTAGCCTAGCAAAATTGAAGACTCAATCTTTATTAACTCTGACTTCTAGTATATTTCTTCTCTGAAGGAAAGAGAAGCTAAATTGTATAGGTTTCATTACTACCATAAAGAAATTCAACAAAATAAGGTCACTCTGGCACTCCTTGGAGTCCTCTAGATTATTTCCATCCTGCTTCTCCACCACCTTCCCATTCTTAGTGAACAAAGCAAACATAATTCTTGCTTTAATTTAATCAATTGGTCTTAATGAACCACCACGTTAAAAATGTAAACAACCTAGGGCCAGGTGCAGTGGCTCATGCCTGAAATCCCAGTCCTTTGGAAGGCCGAAGAGGAAGAATCACTTCAGCTCAGGAGTTCGGGACCAGCCCAAGCAACACAGAGAGACTTCATCCCTACAAAAAAAAATAGAAAAATTGGCCAGGTGCGGTGGCACATGCCTGTAGTCCCAGCTACTCTGGGAAGCTGAGCTGGGAGGATCACTTGAGTCCATGCATTTAAGGTTACAGTGAGCTGTGATCAGGCTACTGCAATCCAGTCTGGGCAACAGAGAGAGACTCTGTCTCTACAAAAATAAAAACTAAAAAAACCTAAGTTTAAATCTGTAGTTACTCTCATTAAGAAGTATGTTAACCCAGTAAACTCTTCAGGTTGAGCACTACATCATAAAATTTCATTATGTGTATGATCATAACACAAACAATAACCCTGGTAATATATTTTACTGAATTTCGAAATGATATAATGGAACATGCAAGACTATCAAAACAATCATTATAACACATGAAAGGGGAAAAGGCAAAAAGAATGTATCATTTAAATCTCCCACATTATAGACAGACTCACCCTAAGTAGCTACAGTAAGTTACATTCAGCATGGATATTCAGAAACTTTGGACATAACTTGTAATACAAGGCACACTCACTTAAATAATCCCTAACACTTAAAGCCACACAAGTACAGTATATTTTAAATTTACAGTACATTAAAACAGGCATTATAGCATAGCAATTAAGAGCACAGACTCTGAAAACTAGACTGCATAGGTTCAAATCCATGCCCTGTACCTTCTTTGGGCTTCTGTTTCCTCATAAGCAAAATGAAGATAATAACAGTACTTGTATTTACTTCACAGTGGAAGCTGAGAGGGTTAAAAAGGAGTTAAAAACTTAAAGCATTTAGAACAGAACTCAGTATACACCTGGCACTCACACATTATTAAAAGAGAGGGTCGCTATTACTACCTATGGTCTTCATAACAGTTTCATGGCTACCATGTTTACTTTTCATCATAGAAAACCTAAGAGATGATGAAATCTCAGTGACCTCTGTACTGAAGGCATTGATTTGTGTTTATCTCCTTCTCTACACAGTAAAGCTCAAAGACATAAATCGTGTCTTATTTAAAACTCTGTCCCCATCACCAAGTCCATGGTGTGGGTCCAAAAATGATCAAGTTTAGTCAAGAAATATTTTGGTGTTTAAGCTACCCCAACTTTCAATCATTTTCCTCCCTAACTCTACACAGGTAAATTTTTATTTAAAGGCTACACAAAAAGAAAATAATAATTCTAATGCAGTATTTATATTATGAAAGCAGAAATGGTCAGAGCCACAGCCAAGGCTGCCTTTCCCAAGATACCTAAACATTCCAGTGGGGGAAGAGTTCCTGTCAAGAGTTAAAAACAATCCCCTCAGTCCATGCTCCCAGTCACATGGAGCTGGAAGAGCTGGAAAAACCGCCACCACCACTCATTCCTCTTTCTTCATCATTTATTCTTATCTTCATCTAGCATTTCCCTTCTTTGTGACACCACCACTAGATAGCAGCTCACCACATGCTATCCCTCTGCTCCATGAGTTCTCCCAAGGGAATTAACTATATACACTTACATAAAACAGATGTGATCTCCTATTTGAGATGAAAAACTAAGGGTACCATAACTCTTCCTTTTATCTTTGTCCCTAGAACAGTAATCCACTTTCTCTGAGAAAGTGAACAACTGAAGTCTTCAGGAATCTCAACTGCGAAAGGCTGCAGATGGTTCTGTAACCGCCTGTGAAAGGCGGTTAATCCTCTACTATCAGCTTTCACCGATGGCAACCCCTCATATGTCTCTTCCATTTGCCTCCCGAGTTTTTACAGTAGGATCCCTATGGCCCTACTGCCACAAGGAGAGGACAAGGTAAAGGTGTGAATAAACCTCATAAGACTTTCTTGGGGCATTACCTCACAGCCATAGGGAACACACCGAAGGTTTTTCTTAGCTCACTGCATTAAAAACCTTGCAGCCAAAGGAATTACAGCAGTCCTCATTATCCAATAGCAATTAGTGTCTCATGGGGAGAGGACCACACAGCCATTTCTCTTTAACAAGGACCATATTTTGTAACGAAGAAAAAGAGATCTGCTTAGAATTTTCCCAAAAAATAAAACAAAAAAATCCAGTATGTTCATAAAATACCATGTATTATATTGACCAAAATTTAGATTACACTTTGCAACTATGCATTAATTCTTAGGACAAAAAACTAATGAATAGATGGAGTGCTTGGGGCACAATTTTGTGACCAAATTGTAAAACAGCATGAAGTGACAGCCTTAATTTCACATTTGCCTTTTGCAAAACAATTATATAACAGTCATTTTAGCCAAAAAAATTATACTTTTCTTCATTTGTCTCCTGGGGCCTCTCACACCCCTTTTAAATTCTTTTAAAGTACCTCTTTCATAATTATCCCTGCTGTTTTTTCTCATTTAAAGTGTTCTTGCATTGCCATACTCTCACTAGAGCCTCTTTTTTATTACTGAAGTATATACATAAAGAGCACAAATCTTCATATTTTTACACATTCTGAATTTTTACATATACATATACTCATGTAACCACCACACATCTCAATGTGTAAAATGTTGCAAGAAGGTTCCCTCATGCCCTTTCCCAATCATTACCACCACCACCACCAACCCAGAGTAATCACTATTCTGACTTCTGTCACCAGAGAAGTACTGTACTTATTTTTGAACTTCATTTAAATGGAATCATGCAGTGTACAATCTTATGTCTGACTTATGTCTGTAAGATACATCCATGTTGATACATATATCCGTAATTCATTGTCTTTTATTGGTTTTGCAGTGTTTCATCTTATAACTGTATCACAATCTACTCATCCATTCTACTGCTGATGGACAACTGGTTCTGCAGTGTTTCATCTTATAAATATATCACAATTTACTCATCCATTCTACTGCTGATGTACAACTGAGTTATATCCAATTTTTGATCATGAATAAAGGCATTATAAACATTCTTTAACATTTTTTTTAGTAGACACAAGCATTAGTTTCTCTTGAGTATACCTAGGAACGAATGCAAGCATTTGATCATGGGTAGGAGTAGACAAAGCCACAGTCTTCCAAAGTGACTGTACCATTTGACAACAATATGTAAGAGATCCAGCTGGTCTACACTCTTGCCAACACTGGAACTGTCCATCTTTTTAATTTTAGTTATTCTGGAAGGTGTATAGCAGTATCTCATCATTGTTTTAATTTATATTTCCCAATGACAAATAATGTTAAGTACCTTTTTATATGCATACTGGCCATTCTGAGACCCTCTAATAGAAAGTGCCTGTTCAAGACGCCTACACATTTTTAAAATGATTTTTCTCATTAATTTTTTTATGCTACACATACACAAATACACACACAGAGAGAGCATGACTCCTTGGTCAGATATATAAATTGCAAATTTCTTCTTCCCAGTCCATATTTTGCTCTTCATTTTCTTAGTGGTGTCTTTAGATGAAGAGAAGTTCCCAAGTTTAATGAACTCTGAAGACAAATTTATCAATCATTTTCATGATCGGTGCTTTCTGAGTCCTTTTTAAGAATCTCTGCCTATTCTAGGCACTAGTTCTTTATCTGAGCTTATGGTTTCAGCAGTTCTCCCCCTAGCTTTGACTTCATGAAATCCTGCCTCTTTTGCAAGATTTGCACCCCCTACCTTGTAGTCGATTTGCACTGCATTCATGTTATGTTGTTAGGTGCTGGACAACTTTAGTGTTACACATGTTTAAGTGGCGATCAGCTTTAAAACTAGAGAAATTATCAGTGATTACTTTCATATTACAATGATATCTGTACAAATATATTCAAAACCTAATGTAAAAAGAAAAAAAATTCTAATACCCATCATCCTAGCATTTTTCCCCCAAACATACCTTAGATGATTCTTTCTATACCTTTTAAACAAAGAACTTCCTGCTCTATCCTTTTTCCTGAATTAGTTAAGAAGACCTCCAGTTTCCAACCATATAGTTCCAAAGAAATAAACCTTACTCTTACGGCAAGCACGTATTCCCCTCCACAACCCTGTTATCTTCACATCCAATCACTCTCACAACATGCTTTCAAAATGTGTGTGGAATGTGAACTCTGCTCTGCCACAGCCAATGCCTGGTTCCTTCCCTCACCATCTCTTGTCTGGAGTATGCAAACTGTCCTTAACTGGTCTCCTCTTTACAGTCTGTCTTTCACCGTGTCACCAAAGTCACCTTTCAAAAACATAAAGTTGAGGTTATGCATCTAATCGAGCTCCTTCTACAGTTCCCACTGTCCGCAGGATAAAGTCACTCTCTTAGCTAAGAGTTCACAGCCTGGCTCTAACCTTTCCTGGTTTCCCTCCCAGCAACACCTACAATACTCTGGTCTGACCCCTGGACACCATGAGCTCTCACTTATCCTGGCTTTGCTCTGCTTCTCCCTATCCCTTTATCCTCCAGTTAGCTCCCTTCCTCTCCTGGCCAGGCCCACCCCAGAAGAAGTAACTGTTCCCTTTTATGTGCTCTCACAGCTCTCTGCACCCACAACTATATTTGAGTTCTTATAACACTTTAATCATTTATTTATTTGTCTCAACTGTCTACAAACTTCTGGACCTGGGACTTCTCCGTGAATTCCTCAAGGGTAGGGTCAGGAGTTAATGTTTACATCCTAAAGACTTGGCGGGGCTATTCCATAAAGGTTCAATGAAAGAATAAATGTCCTAGCCACTTTTACTCATCCTATTTTTTCAATAAATAAAGACTGGAAAAATTAGCACAAGTATATCAAAACAGCAAGCTTAACTAAAATTAGTTTTCTTTTAAAAGTCCCCCAGCAAATTATTCTTTTTAAAAATGTAATAAAAACAAAAATCTCAATTACTGATTTGTGCTTCCTGATAGAAATTAGTCATAACTGGCCAGGCACAGTGGCTCACACCTGTAATCCCAACACTTTGGGAGGCCGAGGCAGGTGGATCACCTGAGGTCGGGAGTTCAAGACCAGCCTGACCAACATGGAAAAACCCCGTCTCTACTAACAATACAAAATTAGCCAGGTGTAGTGGCACATGTCTGTAATCCCAGCTACTCGGGAGGCTGAGGCAGGAGAATCACTTGAACCCGGGAGGCAGAGGTTATGGTGAGCTGAGATGGTTCCATTGCACTCCAGCCTGGGCAACAAGAGCAAACCTCCCTCTCAAAAAAAAAAAAAAGAAATCAATCATAACTCTGTTTCAAAATAAATTTTTAACTAATGGGCAACAAAAGTAAGATGAATATACCACTTAACCAAGGTAAATGTAACTGTTACCACACAACTGGATGCCAAGGGAATAAAACGTGATTATTTACACAACTAAAAGATCACAAACAAAACTACTGGCTTGAAATATGTGTTCATTCTAGAACTTCACTGGAGCCTTTGAAAAAGAAAAATATATATATATTAAAAATGAAAAATTTGTGCACATATTAATGTTTCCCCTTAACACATAACACATCTGTATGTCGCAAGAAGATAGTATGCATAGTGGTAGTAAGACAGTAAGAACACAGGCTGGAAACACAATGTTAATTGTGTGACATGGACAAATTACTTAAACTTCAACGTGCTTCAGTTTCCTCATCTGCAAAATAAAGATAATAAATGTATCCACCTCACAGTGATGCTAGATGACTGAGTTGGCACATGTAAGTCCCCTGATTCAGAGCCTGGCAGAGGACACAAATGCAGAGGAATAAATTTCAAATATTTTCACTTTTTTTTTTAACTTTTTTAAGCCCTTTTACACATACTGTCTTTTCTTTTCCTCCCAATAGTGCAATGAGATTGTTTGAATACAAAATACTCACTTTAGAGATAAGACACCAATAGTGAAGTTGTATGATTACCCTATTTTTTTAATTTTTATTTATTTATTTTTTTTGAGACTGAGTCTCGATCTGTCGCCCAGGCTGGAGTACAGTGGCGCGGTCTCGGCTCACTGCAAGCTCTGCCTCCCAGGTTCACGCCATTCTCCTGCCTCAGCCTCCCGAGTAGCTGGGACTACAGGCACCCACCATCACGCCCAGTTAATTTTTTTTTCTGCATTTTTAGTAGAGACAGGGTTTCACCGTGTTAGCCAGGATCCTGACCTCGTGATCCACCCGCCTCGGCCTCCCAAAGTTCTGGGATTACAGGTGTGAGCCACCGCGCCTGGCCACCCTAAGATATTTTTAAGTGGCAGAGTTTGGACTAGAATCCACACATAATCTCAACCCCAGGCCAAACTGACCAAATCTCCACGGATCCAGTTTGGAAGAAAGAATCTTTTGGGTTTTCCCCATTGCTTCCTCCTGGTTGTCAGCAACAGCCAGCCTAAAGACCTCACGGGGGCAAATGCAGAGGACCACATGTTCAAATTAAAAAGTAGGAGAAGCCTGGCTTTCACAGAAACTGACACATAGTTGGCCCTCCAGAGATGGCAGCTATTGACTGAAACTTACAAGCACTATTACGTTTTTCTCAGTTACAGAACAAGGTACTACTCCACAAAATCAAGTCTACTACCAAAAACAAAAGTCACTTAATACTATGCTTATCTGTCATATCAAGCATATCTAAGTCCAATGTGCAACAGAAACCTAAACAAAAAAGTGGTAAGATTTATTTTTACTAATCTCAAAAAACATATGTTTCACAAAAAGGGCTTTCATCGTCAGTTTTTTGAAAACTAACCCAAGTAGTTATATTTCATGACATGATGTTTCTTTTAACAAATAAGTTAATGATACGATTAAATATTTCACCTTGGTAATGCCTTCAACACATTTTTTCAATACTTTTCTTGGGCTTAAAGTGACTCTCAATCCCTAATCTCATTACTGCCAGGTACACAAGAAACACAGTTAATGAACTTTAAAGGCAGATGCAATGTTTCCAGGGAAGTCATCTGAACCAAGGAAGTACAAGCAACCATATCATCTCCACCACCACGTCTAAGTGCCTTATCTTTCAACTTCTTTTCTTCAAATGGGCAATTAGAAGCTAAAATACACCTTAAAAATCAGGTTTGGTATCCGCCCTGGCTAGGGCCTACCTTTCTTTACACGGCACTGCCACTCTGGCACCTACAGGCAGGCCTTTGGCGCCTGCAGGACTCACAGGGAAGGCAGCCCCAGCCCCTGCTCTCCACAGCTCTCGTCGAAGCCCTGCACGTGGTGGCCACTTGAGACGTTTTAGTGGATGGGATTCAACAGTGGCTGAGCTCAGGTTGCGTTCCGGGAGGGCGCACCTCCCAGACCCGCTGTGGTTGCAGGAAGAAGGTTTTGACGCTCCTAGCGTAAACAGCTACGGGACACTCTTCGCCCCGCTGCTACCTAGCCCCCCTGCTCGCGCGGCCCCTCCGCACCCGACGCCTCCGCTAGCCTCCAGGATTCGTTTCCCCGCGCCTCCTCCCACCTGAGCCAGCGACGCCACCGCCACCTGCACTGGGACCCCAACTCCCAGGCCAGGGGCCGTTACCCGAGGTCGCGGCCCGCGGGAGGCCCACGTCTCAGGAGGAAAAGCCTGGGCTACAGCTCCCGCTCCTTCACCTCTGAGATCCCCCCGCCGCCGCCATCTTCCTCGCGCCGTAACCCCACCTGACAGTTCCAGCCGCCCACCTGTGACAAGCAGGGCACGCCGCGCGGCGCCGAGTGGGGTGCGTGGGCAAGCTGGGACTCCGTAGGGGTCACAACCTCCGTGCGGAACCCGCCGTTAATTCATCCAGAAGCGCGGAGGCGTCCAGCCGTCGCCCTAGTAATGCGTCCCGGAAGGCTACGTCCTGATTGGCTGCAAGAGCCGTGTCGCAACGGCGTCCCCGGCTGCGTGGGAAGCCCGGGTCCACGGCGCCCCGCGCCTGCTCCACAGCCCGGGATAGCCCGGGTGCCTTTCTTTGAGAGCTCCTTTAAAGAGGCCGCGCTTATTTCCTCTTCTGCCCTCGTGGAGAGGAGGGACCCACGAAACGGTGGGGTGTAAGGGTAATAAAACAACGAAATAGGAAATTAGCGGAGGTCATTTGTCCGAGGGAACCTAATATTTCATTCAACCCCTAGAGCTGCAAAATGGAAAACAGAAATCTGGCAGTTTAATTTACAAGCCTAAATTGGGTGGGCGAAGTCACAGGACAAATCAGTAGTAGAAACAGTTCTAGAACCCAGGTTCCCTGATCAGGAGCACAAAGTTTTTCCAGCACGCTCAGTGTTTCCCCAGTCCTAGAAAATGTTTCCTCCCAGTTCCCATAGCAATTTCATCACACTGCTCCAAAGGTCTCCGTCACCTTCCATGGTGTGTCTGTCCCCTAACCTACTAGATTGCAAGCCCCTGAAAGGTGGGGACTGTGGTTAAACCCCTTTTCATTTCCCTTAAGCAATACCCTCCTCAACTTGGCCTTCAACAAATACAATAAGAATCTTATAAATAATAAACATAGCTACACATCACACACAGCCACTCATCAGTAGTTCATGTGTGTCTATACGTTTCATCCGTTTATTCAACAAGGCACAGAGGAGTGAATATTTTTAAAATTACAAAGTTCCTGACCTCACAAAATTTATGGTATAATAATAATGACCATCTACATTTTGGCTGCATATCTTCAACATAGCTAAATTATATCCCCAAATTCCCTGTAAATCAAAGATTCCTGTGCTATTTTCCTAAATCAGCTTCATAATTTCTCTAAGTTTGTTCCAAAACATTTTAGTATTTAAGATGTGCTAAAATTACATCAGAAAGTGAAGAATGACTACAGAGAGAAACACCAAAACAAAAGTCAATTCTGCCTATTATGCCTATGACCTTAGGCCTCCTTTTTACCTTTAAAATAAGATTACTGGAATAAAAGATCTCTAAATTCGTTTTTGTTGTTGTTAAGAGTTGGCCTGGCTATGCTCCAGAACCTTCAAGGGCTATGCTGTGGTTCTTTGGAGGCTTGCCAGAGGCTCTTCATAGCCTTTGCAACTCCATTGCAGAGAGTTCTAGCATCATGAGGTGTGTCAGGTGATACGGCCCAAAGGGCAAGGTTGCACTAACCACAGAGGACAGTGCTGGGCCCTTTCTTTTTTCTTTTTCTTTCTTTCTTTCTTTCTTTCTTTTTTTTTTTTTTTTTTTGAGACAGGGTCTCACTCTGTCACCTAGGCTGGAGTGCAGTGGCATGATTGTGGCCCACTGCAAGCCCCGCCTCCTGGGCTCAAGCAGTCCTCCCACCTCAGCCTCCAGACTACCTGGAACTACAGGCACCTGCTACCATGCCCAGCTAATTTTTGTGTTTATTGTTGAGACAGGATTTCACCATGTTGCCGGGTCTGGTCTCAAACTCCTGAGCTCAAGCTATCCACCCACCTCGGCCTCTCAAAGTGCTGGGATTAGAGCCTTGAGCCACCGCACCTGGCCCTGAGCCCTTTCTTGATCTGAGCTACTCATCACTAGCCACCTTCCACGTCAACTGCTAAATGGATAGGAACAGAATTCCCAAGGGAAAATATGCTGATTTCTAAACTCGAAGAGATCTGCTAAGTGTCGTGTCATGCTTCTTTCCTTTTGGTAGAGGTGCAAGGTGTAGTAACATGTTTTTCATCCTGGGGAAAATGTCCTGACATGTCCGAGATCATTGGACCACTTCAGCATCCAAAACGATGTGTAATTTACATAATACTATTATACCAGGATCATTCTTTGTTTTGATACATGTTTTATGCTCACACAAGATGTTGACATAAGGGCAAGCTGGGTAAAGAATATATGGAAAAATCCCTGTACTCTTTTTACATCTCTCCTAAGTCTAAAACTATTCCCCCAGTTTTTTAAATAATTATTTTAAAATATCACCAATGTAGCAAGCTCCTGAATTCTTGTGGGGTTTATCCACCTTTGAAATGTATCTATTTCTTCGAGGCGTCTGGAGAAGTAGTCCCTGACCATTTTGGCACTGGGGACTGCTTTCATGAAAGACAGTTTTTCCATGAACAGGGTGAAGGGTGAAGGGGGTGATTTTGGGATGATTCAACCACATTACATTTATTGTGCACTTTATTTCTATTAGTATTACATTGTAGTATATAACACTTAAAAAGTGGTGTTAATCTGTGCTCTACTGTCCCAAAGGGACAAGCTTCTGAATCTTTCCTGACCCCAGTAACAGAGCATCACAGCTGATGAATTGTTGAACCTCATGAGCCATTGACTTAATAGTCACATTTAATAGGGCACTCTCTGTAATGCTCAGGGACACGCTATGACACACAGGAAATCTCAAGTCCTAGTTCTTATTGTACTTTTGTTATTATGCCCATGTAATTGCTCCCTCTTCTTCAAAATGTGAGAGTAATAAGGGAAAATCTGTGCTCAATAACAGACCTCAGAAAAGAGTCAAGTACATCGCCGCCAATAAAATCGGAGCAAGTCTCTCCCAAGGTAGTGAATACAAGGAACATGCAGCCCAGTGCCAGCAGAGGCCACAGATACTTAACTGGAGGCCCAGAGTGGCCCATTTATTATAGCCTACAGTCTCCCTGTTTGCAAAAACTTCTATGAATGAGACTTAGCATTACCTAATATCATCAGTCATCCAGTGAGATTCTGAAATTCAAAAGGCATTTGAAATGAAATGTTTTGATTTCTTGAGTCATGGAGTAAGACATGTCTTTGGTAGCTGAGGATTTTGGTGCTAGAATGTACAGCTTGGAAGTAGTGACAAATTTACATTAACACAAAATAGCTGTGGAGTCTAATTATTAATAGTTCTGATTATTCTCTTTTTGCTCCATCTCTCCCCTTCCCCATTCCCCACCCCTATCTTTTTGTTGTTGTTCTTGTTGTTTTTTGAGATGGAGTTTCGCTGTTGTTGCCCAGGCTGGAGTGCAATGGCACCATCCTGGCTGACAATCTCCGCCTCCCGGGTTCAAGCAATTCTCCTGCCTCAGCCTCCCGAGCAACTGGGATTACAGGCATGTGCCACCACACCTGGCTAATTTTGTAGTTTTAGTAGAGATGGGGTATCTCCATGTTGGTCAGGCTGGTCTCGAACTCCTGACCTCAGGTGATCCACCCCCCTCCACCAGCTTCCCAAAGTGGTGAGATTACAGGCATGAGGCACCGCGCCTGGCCCCACCTCCATCTTTATGCTGACTTGTCCTGCTTTCCTCTCCTGACTCCCTGGTCTTTTGCCTCTGGCAGGGTTTAGCCAATGGGAGGCCCTGGCTGGACTCTGCAGGGTGGGCTGAGAAAGAGCTCAAGGCTGCATTCCCCTGGCTCCCTCCCTGTGGGGCTGCAGGGTGGCAGTGGCTTCACGCTTCACCTACCACAGCTCCTTGTCTAGAGCCCAGCTCTCACTGGGTTCTGGGACCCACTCCCCGCCTTGTCCCTTCAGGCAGGGCCCACAGTGTGTGATGGCCTAACTTACTGTATCTAGCCTCAGGGTGCTTCATTCCCCTCTGTTAATTTCCCTTAACCCTGATTGTACCTTTGTGGTCTCAGAATTAACTCTAACTTAAAGATGACATCCAGGACTCAGGTTCTTTCATTTCTTTTTTTTCTTTCTGTTTTTTGTTGTTGTTTGTTTGTTTGTTTTTGACACCAGGCTAGAGTACAGTGGCATGATTTCATCATAGCTCACTGTAGCCTGGGCCCCAGGGATCCTCCTGGCTAAGCTTTTTTAATTTCTTAGAGACAGGATATTGCTATGTTGCCCAGACTGGTCTTGAACTGACAGCCCCAGGCAGTCCTCTCACCTCAGCTTCCTGAGTATTTGGGATTACAGGCGTGAATCACAGCACCCAACCAACTCAGTTTCTTTCTCTCCTTCTGCCCTGCCTTCCTTAGCAAATACTGGCCTTACATTTTTATGTTTATTGCCTCATGGCCGCAAGATGGTTGTCACAACTCCAGACATCACAGTCATATCCAAAGGCAAGAAACAATGGGTCAGGCGCAGTGGCTCACACCTATAATCCCAACACTTTAGGAGGCTGAGACGGGCATATCACCTGAGACCAGGAGTTCGATACCAGTCTGGCCAATATGGTGAAACCGTGTCTCTACTAAAAATACCAAACTTAGCTGGATGTGGTGGTGCATGCCTGTAATCCCAGCTACTCAGGAGGCTGAGGCAGGAGACTCTCTTGAATCTGGGAGGCGGAGGTTGCAGTGATCTGAGATCGTGCCACTGCACTGCAGCCTAGGCAACAGAGCAAGACTCCATCTCAAAAAAAGATAAAAAGAAATATTTGTTACCTTTTCTCTATTGTTTCTCTAAATAGTAACGACCCTTAAGACCCCCTTCCAATCTCTTCAACATCTATTTTCGACCCCCACTGAATCATCTCTGATGACCACATAATCACTGTGAGATGGCCATCCCGAAACCTATATTGACGGTATTTTCTTATTTTCTGTGTTCTCGATGCTTTGTCATTTAAGGCCTCACTAAAGAACTACCTGTCCCAGGGTTAGCTAAGTTCTTGAGATCGCAAGTAACTCTCCCAGGACTGTGCCTTTCTTAAGCAAACCAACTAATCCAGACCCACAAACCCCCACCTTCTCTAACTAGTTCTTACACTCCAGGCCAATATTCCTCTGCCCTAATGACCCCAGGACCAATGCAGCAGACAACTTGGGATAGCTTCTACACCCCAGAGCCTGCTGAGATCAAACTAGCCTATCCTAAGCCTGTGTACCCTGCCTTGCCCATTCCTTACCATGGAAACCACAATAAAGGCCTTTCCCATGATTTCCTCCTGCTTTGTGTGTATTTTTTTTTTTAATTTTTATTTTTAGATATGAGATCTCGCTATGTTGCCAAGCCTTGTCTCAAACTCCTGGACTGAAGTGATCCTCCTCACCCTGGCCTCCAGAAGCAGTGGGATTACAGGCGTGAGCCACCGCAGTTGGCCTGCTTGTGCATTCTGACCAACCTTTGTGCTCCCCGCTGTGGGCCCACGTGGAGTGACATGTGCTGTCATCTTGACTGTAACAAATTATCTTTTCAATGGAAGTTATATCCCCATCTTTTGGCTGTGCCATACCTGAATAACGAGAAAATTTTTTAAAAACAAACCCCTTCTTTTTCTTGGTGGTTTTCTAACCATTTGCCCTCTCTACCCAGGGACCAGCTCTGTGGAGATCTTGGTCCTAGCCTACAATTCATTGTATAGTACGATCCTTCCCTAGAGTGGGCTCATATATCCCAAAGTCTTCCCACCAGAGCTTCTACAGCACAAACAAATCTTGCCCTGCTAATATTCACCACCTCTCGAAGTATAACTTAAGTTATGCCAAAGACCACATTCTTTCAGGGTTGAGGAGAAAGAAGTGGGACTGTAGGAAAATAACTCCATATGCTATAAACTAAGTGATTTAATTTTACTATGACCCCAGAAATAATATATTATCCTCATTCTACAGATGTAAAGCCAAGGCTCAGTGTATTATTTTCCTCTTGCTACTATAACAAATTACCATAAATTTAGGGGCTCAAAACAACATAAATTCATCATCTTCCAGGTCTAGAGGTCAGAAGTCCAAAATCAGTTTTATTGAGTAACGTCAAGGTGTTGGCAGCATTGGTCCCTTCTGGAGATTCAAAGGGAGAATCCATTTCCTTTCCTTTTTCAGCTTCTAGTCTCTGTACTACTTGTTCTGTGGCCTTTGCCACCATCTGTAAGGCACATCACTCCAGTCTCCGTTTCCAACATCACTTCACCTTCTCCTCTTCCATAGTAAAATCTCTCTCTGCCTCTCTCTTAGAAGGACATTTGTGATTACATTTACGGCCCACCAGATAATCCAGGATTATCTCCCCATCTCAAAATCCTTAATTTAATCACAATTACACAGTTCCTTTTGCCATATATGGTAACGTTCTTAGGCTCCAGGAATTAGGACCTGGATATTTTCGAGAGCTATTCTTCAGTCTCCCACACTGGAATTCAGGGGGCTAAAATCAAGGTGTCCGCAGGGCTCCATTGCTTCTGAAGATTCTAGGGGTGATTCCATTTCCTTGCCTTTCTCAGCTTCTGGAGGCAACCTGAGTTCCTTGCCTTGTGGTCCCTTCCTCCACCTTCAAAGTCAGCTGTGTCGCATCTTCAGATCTCACACTGAAAACTCTGCTTCCATCATCACTGAGCCTTCACTAATTCTGACTCTCCTGCCTCTCTCTTTCCTTTATAAGGTTGGGCCTAGAATAATCTAGGAAAATCTCATCCGCAAAGTCCCTTTTGCCATGCAAGGTAACATATTCACAGATTTAGAGGATTAGGACATGGACATCTTTGGGGGGCCATTATTACTGCCTACCACATACAGACCAAAAGCAGTCCCTGTGGTTGCCAGGGAACAGGGTGGGAAGGAGGAGAACGGAGAAGCTACAAAGGAGCAGTAGAACACTTTTGGGGAGAAGGTTAGGATTATCTTGACTGGATGATGGTTTCATGGGTGTACACACACATATGTCAAAACTTAAATTGTACCTTGATATGGTTTGGCTGTGTCCCACCCAAATCTCATCTTGAATTGTATTAATAGTTCCCATTATCCCCATGTGTCATGGGAGGGACCCTGTGGGAGGTAATTTAATCATGGGGGCAGTTACCCTCATGCTATGCTTGTGGTAGTGAGTGAGCTCTCACAAGATCTGATGGTTTTATAAGGGGCTTCCCCCTGCCGCCACCCACTTCGCTCTCATTCTTCTCCTTCCTGGCACCGTGTGAAGAACGATGCGTTTGCCTCCACCACGATTGTAAATTTCCTGAGGTCTCCCCAGCCATGGAGAACTGTAAGCCAATTAAACCTCTTTCCTTTATAAATTACCCAGTCTCAGCCGGACGCAGTGGCTCACACCTGTAATCCCAGCTCTCTGGGAGGCCGAGGTGGGTGGATCATGAGGTCAGGAGATTGAGACCATCCTGGCTAATATCGTGAAACCCCGTCTCTACTAAAAATACAAAAAATGAGCCGGGCAAGGTGGCGGGCGCCTGTAGTCCCAGATACTCAGGAGGCTGAGGCAGGAGAATGGCGTGAACCCAGGAGGCGGAGCTTGCAGTGAACCGAGATCATGTCATTGCACTCCACTCCAGCCTGGGCAACAGAGCGAGACTTCTTCTCAAAAATAATAATAATAATAATAAGTTACCCAGTTTCAGGTATGCCTTTATTAGCAGCGTGAGAACAAACTAACACAGACCTTTAAATATGTGCAGTGTGCTGCATGTCAATTATACCTCAATAAAGCTGTTAAGAGAAAACTAAATGAGAAAATAAAACAAACACAAAAAAAGCTGAGGCTCAGAAATCTTGACTAAGTCTGCAGAACTAGATGGTGGTGTAGCCAAAATGCACACTCAGGTGAGTCCATGTCATACCGAAGGTCATGCCTCTGATGGTGCCTCACTTCTTTATTCTCTCGTCTATATAATTGAGAAGGTAATACTTGCTCCTTAGGAATGGGGGTACATACTAGATGTCCAATATATGGTCATTTCCTTCCCTTTACCCTTTTAGGCCTACCGACTAGCCAGTTTCTAAGTATCCTGGAACATATTCTGTTTTACAGAATCTGAAAATTATTACTTTCTTCATAAAAGAGAGAAAGGCATCCAAGAAAAATACCGTATGAAGCCAACAGAGTAGTAATAGGCCTTACCTTCAGGTATTCTCAGCTATAAATGTCCCAGGCTATAAAATGCAAAGCAACACCCAGGATCAGATATACATGCTTTATTCGCAGAAATCTAGGCTGGTTCATTTTGTTGCCTCGTGATGAGAGACAGTTTCCAGGAACAAATAGGGGGAGGCAAGGATGTGGAAGCTGCCCCATAGTTAGAAACAATGATATGAAAAATGATTGCTGTATCCAAGGTCAGAAAGCTCTTTTGACTGATATGCCATGCTTGGGTCATAGTGGTGAAATGAAACAGAACAGTACTCCTGGCTGGTTAAGAAACCCGTCTGTTTCCAGGATTTCTTCAAAAGAAGACAAGGTCATTTATGTGTTTTTATCCTTTGTCATCAATGTGTTCAAGTGTTTAGAAAACAGTATCTTCTATTCCTGGATAAATTGAAAATAGCTTGAAAAAAGAGTCCTCATTTCTAGTTTACCCTGGAATTCTTCCCAGGATATTATATACCATGGCTTCCCTATCTTGGATGGGGCTGCCCTAGGCTCTGATTCAAGTTTACCTTGGATTCACTTCCTGTTTCTTGACCTCTGTGTTCGTCTCTTCCACCAAAGTCATGCATGTTTCATGATCACATCAGCTTATGTTGGTTACATCAATCGACTTAGGGAAATAGGAATAAATAACTCAAGCAAAAAGAAAAAAAAACCAACAACAGGAGGTGAGAGAATAGTAGGTGTCTCGATACTCGGTTTGTCACTAGAAAACACCATCCAGTTCATCGACCTGTAGGCAAACTACCAGTAAGAAGTGAATTTAAGATTTATAGTCATGGTTTCATAAATGCTAAGCATAGCAAAGACAGCGAGATGCAATCCAGTTCCACTGCCACATACCAA
The DNA here is from genome assembly GCF_000951035.1 of Colobus angolensis palliatus. Taxonomy (NCBI): domain Eukaryota; kingdom Metazoa; phylum Chordata; class Mammalia; order Primates; family Cercopithecidae; genus Colobus; species Colobus angolensis. Next base: position 1,168,130 of record NW_012118655.1, read on the forward strand.
CTCTATATTTGAGGCAAACTAGTTTGACTTCCCTGAGCCTCAGTTTTCTCATTTGCAAAATGAGAATAATAAATAGTCCCTGCCTTGTGGAGCTGTGATGAGGTGCTAGTACATGTAGTATATGCTTAACAAATGAAAGTTGCCTTCTTTTCACTTCTTCCTTCTATCCATCTCTATCTAATTTGGCTTATGAATTTGCTCCAGTTAAATGCCTCAGGGGAGATGAAAATGTGAATGTCAATCAACCTAGAAAGAAAGTACTTATGCACTATGACCCATGGAGAACCATTAGTCCTCAAAAGCACTGAGCGAGTAGGCAGTTGTGGCCTGCAGCCACAATTTGGCACTGAATCATGTCCTGTTTAGCATTGTTCACTAATTGTTTCAAGTTATTTCCCCTCTCTGAGATTCAATTTCCTAGCTAGTTGTGACATGAGCTTGGATGAGATCCTCTTTAAGCCTTGTCTAATTCTTCTCAGTTCTCTTTTCTGCTCCTATACCCCCATTTACATACAAAAACTCAGAAAATAGAAACAACTATGGAAAGCTAAGCAAATCCCTTATACAGAGCTCAGATTCTCTCCAGTATGATATCCAGGCACAGTTTGGGGCCTCTGGTTGCTGCCCAGAACTCTCACCATTCTGCACCATCCTATTTTAATACAAAGTCAATGTCTGTGACACTCAGTCTCCACCCCTCAGCGAGTATCTGATGACAAGACGAACTTCTGAGCTCAGGGGTTCAAGACCAGCATTCAGAACAGTTCCACTAGAATAAGTTGGTTCAGAGAGTCACTGAAATGGTCACACTTTGTGCTTACTCTCAAGAACCATGCTTCTAAACTTTAGCTATGCGTTAGCATCACCTGGGGAGCTTTCAAAATAGCAGAGATCATCATTGTATTTGGTTTAGAATGGGCCTAGGCAGTGGTATTTTTAAAAAACTCTCCAGGCAATTGTAAGTGCATTCAAGATGGAGAATTATTGATTTAGGTCGGATACTGGAGTGTAATTATTGGGGCCCACCTCTGAGTTTCTGGACACACCTGCAATAACCCTGACAGGCTCTAAGTAGGACTGATGTTGGATGAATCAATGGATGAATGAACAAATAACTGTGAGATAGTGTAGTGGCAAGAGTGTCGGACTAAAGGCCAGAAAACCATATTCCCAGCCCTGGCCCAATCACTGTGTAAATACTGTACCAGCAATTATTTTCCCTGAGCCTCCATTTACTCTCTTGTGAAAAGGGGATAATAATATCTGCTTTATGTGAAGATAGTGCATGTCAAAGTGCTTTGCATATGTGTACATCATATTGAGAAATTGTTAAAAATAAATCATAACAGCCATCCTAGCCAACTGTTTTTTTTTTAATAAAACTTGGAAATGTGAATTAATGCAGAAATTGACTGTAGGGTCAGAGTGGGAAGCAGACTCCACACCGCAGCCATGTGGTTCGTGTTCCCCTAGTTTAAACCCAGTGTGATTACTGTTTGGGGGGATTGCTGTAGGATGTTTGTGCCCCCACGCCCAAATTCACATGTGGTAGCCTAATCTCCAATGTGATGGTATTTGGAGGTGGAGATTGTGGGGGGTATTCATGCCCTTATAAAGAAGAGCTCCCTCTCCCCTTCCATCATAGGAGGACACAGCAGAAAGCATCATCTATGAACCAGGAAGCAGGTCGTCATCAGACACGGAATCTGCCAGCACCTTGATCTTAGACCTCTCAGACACTAGAACTATGAGCAACATATTTTTGCTGTTTGTAAGCCACCCAGTTTATGATATTCTTTTTTCTTTTTCTTTCTTTTTTATTAAGGTATTTTTTTGTTTTGTTTTGTTTTGTTTTGAAATGGAGTCTTGCTCTGTTGCCCAGGCTGGAGTGCAATGGCACGATCTTGGCTCACTGCAACTCTGCCTCCCAAGTTCAAGCCATTCTCCTGCCTCAGCCTCCTGAGTAGCTAGGATTACAGGCACACACCACCACACCTGGCTAATTTTTTGTATTTTCACTAGAGACAGGGTTTCACCATGCTGGCCAGGCTGGTCTCGAACTCCTGGCCTCAAGTGATCTGCCTACCTTGGCCTCCCAAAGTGCTGGGAGTACAGGCGTGAGCCACCATGCCTGGCCTTTAAAAACTTTTTTTTGAGATGGGATCTTGCTTTGTTACCCAGGCTGCAGTACAGTGTTACAATTTCAGTTCACTGCAACCTCCCTGTCCTGTGCTCAAACAATCCTCCAGCCTCAGCCTCCCAAGTAGCTGGGACCACAGGAGCTGCCACCACGCCTGGCTATTTTTTATGTTTTTTTTAAAGATGGGGATTTCACCATGTTTCCCAGGCTGGTCTCCAACTCCTGGGCTCAAGTGATCCCCCCACCTTGGCCTCCCAAAATGCTGAGATTGCAGGCGTGAGCCACTGCACCCGGCCTAGTTTATGGTATTCTATTGTAGCAGCCCTAATGAACCAAGACAGGGATCATGAAGCCGTGGTGACTGACCAACATCCCAACCCCTGCCAACAAGCCTTGCACCTCAGGTCCCACTAAGAACCCTCCCCGGCTGCCTTGTTGCCATCTCCCTGTTTCTCAGCACAGTTCTGGCTCGGAGTAGGTGATCAGTGGATGCATGAATGAGTGTCCCTGGATTTCTGAGTGCAGCTTTAATACATGCCTCTGCCTTTTCTATTGTGGCAACTTTCTGGACCACCCATCTGACAACTTTGGAGTGGTTTCTTGTAAGGGGCATGAGTCTGCTGACTCCTCAGTTTGGATGTCCCCTACTGCCACCTGTGAGAAGTTCCCATTCTCCTGCCCCCAGCAATTTGGGCCCCCCACTAGTCAGACCAGTCTTGGCTCTTCATGAAGGGGAATGTGGAATTCAGACAAAACACATGGTGTTTGCCCAGGATCTTGCTGTTTTCATTTATGTTTTTAAATAACTTGTTTTTCTTATTATTACAAAGTAACACATGTTTGAAAAAATTTGGAAAAACCAGGCAAGCAAATATTAAGAAAGTACAAATCTTTCACAAATCCCTCAATCTAAGAGAATCACTGCTTAATGTTCTTATTTTTGTGTATCCACCAGATACACACACATGTATACATACATGTTCAGAAAAATTGGGTCATCCTGTACTTAGCCATTTATAACCTGCTTTTTCACTTAATAATGTTCTACTGCCTTGAAGAGTCATCTTGCCCTATTATTTACTCGAGCCCCATGTGTCCACTTCTACTGCCATGAGTTGCTTACAGTTATTTACAAACTGAGCAACATAAATTAGAACAGGACAAATCAATCCGGTGTGCAGGGCTTTTCTAGCTAACTGGTGCCTGGTAATGGGTGCTTTCACCAGTGGTGTCTGCTCAGCGACAAACCCTACATGTTATAAAATATTTGTTTCATCGAGAGCTCCAGGGCTCAGGCTGTAACAGAAACAACAAGTTTACGGAGCAGCCATACCCTTAAAACTGCTATGGTTTCTATGAAACTGGAAAATTCCATTGCTACAGCCAATGTCAACAGGCAAGAAAGGAATGCAGGCATTCAAAGGAAGGGAAGAATTTGATGAACAGACTATGGGTAACTGGCAACAATTCTGTGAAAATGACCAGAAGGCACCAGCTTCTGTCACCGGGGTTCAGAAATGAGAGTCCAGGCATTGGCCCTCCCTGAAGCAGGTAAGGTAGTAAACCTGTAATATATGTTTGTGTAAAGAAGAAACCTAGGCTAGGGTTCTGGCAGTGATGGAACTAGCTAACAGCATCCCAGAAGCCCCCAGCCCTCCCCTGGGGCCTTGTCCCCCTATCTTACAATGCTCCTTGGCGAAGTGCCCACGTGCCCACATCACAGGCCACCTTGAGATTCTTGCAGAGGCTGTGCCTCAGAATGGGAAGCTTGATGGCTGCTGAGGGGAGGAGGTGGGGGCTTGCAGGGAGAGAGTTGGGATTCAGACTGAGAGAGAGTGAGTGGGTGTCACACGCATCACATGTCACCTAAGGAGAGCTTACGTTCAGATCCCTTCTAGGTTCATACTTCCCACCAAAATTATTGCAGAAGTCTCTGAACTGGGACCCCTTGTTTCTTGATGCCTTTCTTCAGCATCCATTAACCAAAATGCCACCTAGAGTGATTTTCAATTACCTTCTAATTAGATAATTCTTATTTAAAATGTTCTTTTCTTCTATTTCTGGAAAGCAAGTAGTACCTGCATATTGTTTAAAACTCAAACACAACCAAAAGATCCATAATGAAAAACATTAGTCTCTTGTCTCTGCTCCCCACCCATTCCCTACTGACTTGTCCTAGTTCTGGCCACCAAAGGCGACTACTCCTAAACTTTTTTTTTTTTTTTTTTGTGGCAGTTCTGGTGCTTAGCTTCATATTCCTAATTATCATGCTTATATTGTTATTTCCTGACCCCTCAATTTTAAACTTTAAACTGCCTCCTTTTTATGTAGATGAGGATTTTAAAAAATGTATAAACAGCTTTATTGAGGTATAAGGGACATAGAATAAACTGCATGTATTTAAAGTGTACAGTTTGGCCAGGAGTGGTGTCTTGTACCTGTAATCCCAGCACTTTTGGAGGCTGAGGTGGGAGGATCACTTGAGCCCAGGAGTTCAAGACCAGCCTGGGCAACATAACATGACCCCATCTCTACAAAAAAATAAAAAATTAGCTGGGTATTTTGAGACCCTGTCAGAAAGAAAAAAGAAAGAAAGATAAAAAGAAAGAAAAAAGGAAGAAAGAAAGGAAGAAGATTAAGAAAGAGAAAGATTTTGTGCTAGAAAAAAAAAAAGAATAATGAGTAAGCACATGAAAAGATACTAGCACTAGAGAAATGCAAACTAAAACCACATTAGATTAACTAAAATTTAGAAACCTGACCATACCAAATGTTGCCAAAGATATAGAGGAACTAGAACTCTCACACTGCTAGTGGAAATACAAAATGATAGAACTACTTTGGAAAACAGCTTGGCAGTTTCTTAAAAAGGTAAACGTGCACTTACCATATGGTAGTGTATGATTCAGCTACTCCACTCCTAGGTATTTACTCCCTAGAAAAGACAGCAGATGTCGATACAAAGACTTGTACAGGAATATTCATAACAGCTTTATCTGTAATAGCCCCAAACTGGAAACAGCCTAAATGTCCATTAAAGCTGCATGGATATACAAACTGTAGTACTAGGTTAGTGCAAAAGTCATCACGGTTTTTGCCATTGAAAGTAATGACAAAAACCGCGATACTTTTGCACCAACCTAATATATTCATACAGTGGGCTACTACTCAACAATATAAAGGAATGAACTATTGACATATGCAACAACATGGATGAATCTCAAAGTCATTATGTTGAGTGAAATAAGCCAGGCCAAAAAAGTACATATCATGTGATTCCATTACATAAAACTTGAAAATGCAAGCTAACCAATAGTGACAAAGAACAGATCAAGAGTTGCCTGGGAATGGTGGCAGGAAAGAAGTCAGAGAAGGGGGTGGCTAAGGGATGAGAAAACCTCTAGAGGTGATAGATATGTTCACGTTTTTGATTGTGGTGATGGTTTTGTGGGTGTACCTAAGACCAAATATATCAAATCATACACTTTATTTATATTCATTTTTACTGTTTTTAGAGACAGGGTCTTGCTCTGTAGCCCAGGCTGGAGTGCAGTGGTGTGATCATGGCTCACTGCAATCTCAGACTCATGGGTTCAAGTGATCCTCCTACCTCAGCCTCCCAAGTAGTTGGGACTCCAGGAATGTGCCAACATACCTAGCTAATTTTTTTTACTTTTTAATTTTTTGTAGAGATGGGGTTTCGCCATGTTGCCCAGGCTGGTCTCAAACTCCTGGGCTCAAGCAGTTTGCCCACCTCGGCCTCCCAAGTGTTGGGATTACAGGTGTGAGCCATGGTGCCCAGCTCATTCTGCCTTTATATTATATTGTTACATGTTTATATTATATTTTACATTTTATGACTATATATATTATTATTCAACCAAGGGGTCAAAATTAACATAACCAAAAATATTAATTATTGCTTAATGATATCAGTGTTAATGATATCAAATGCTGCCTGATGTGATGCATTCAAAAAGATAATACATTACAGTTGAAGTAGCCTTGCCTAAAATGCATAATTTAAATCACATCATAAGACAAAATCAGACAAACCCACAAGGGAAATTCTAAAACACAACAAGCTTGTGCTCTCCAAGAAAAGCCAATATCCAGAAAGACAAAGGAAAGCTGAAGAAGGATTATATCCAAGACAAGATGTTTCCCTGTTGAAAGGCCAGATCCAGCTCTAGACTTACCTGGACTGGGTAAGCCTTAGCATCCAAGAAGTTCAGGGAACAACATGGTGGCAGAAGTTTTTAGGCAGCAGTGGGTGGGAAATTCAATAAATTCTGGAATCACAGATCAGGAGGCAAATGAGGTGGTGCCTAGGGTGAGGTATAGGGGAAGGGGCATGAAGCTTTCATACTCTCTTTTGGCAGGCCATCCTCTGGGAGCCTCCACATGTTCAGTTAGCCAGAAGTTCCTTACTCTTCTATCTTCTTTGGTGAAGTGTCTATTCAAATATTTTGCCCATTTAAAAAACTGTGTTTTTTTCTTACTATTGCGTTTCGAGAGTTTGTCATACATTCTGTATACAAGCCCTTTATCAGATATGTAGTTTGCCAAGATCTTCTGTGGGGCTTGTCTTTTCATTCTCTTAACAGTGTTTTTAGAAGAGCAGAAGCTTAAAAATTTAGAAAGTACAATTTATCAATTTGTGCTTTTTGTGTTGCCTAAGAAAATGTTTGCCTAATCCAACTTCATGAAGTTTTTCTTCTATGTTTTTTTTCTTGAAGTTTTATAATTTTAGCTTTTACATTTAGATCTGAAATACATTTTGAATTAATTTTTATACATGGTGTGAGATATGGATCAGTTATTACATGTTTTTGCGTGTGGATATCAAGTTGTTCCAGCTCTATTTGTTGAACAAACTGTCTTTCGTATACTAAATTGCCTTTGTATCTTTCTTGAAAATCTATGGTCCCTATATGTGTGGGACTATTTTTGGACTCTGTAATTCTGTATTCTGTTTCATTGATCTATTATTACACCAATGCTAAACATATTTCATTACTGTAGCTTTATAGTAAGTCCGCAAATCAGGTAATATTAGTTCTCTAACTTTGTCTTTTTTGTTTTTCAAAGTTGCTTTGGCTCTTCTAAGTCCTTTGCATTTTCATTAAAATCAACATCAGGCCGGGCGCGGTGGCTCAAGCCTGTAATCCCAGCACTTTGGGAGGCCGAGACGGGCGGATCACGAGGTCAGGAGATCGAGACCATCCTGGCTAACACGGTGAAACCCCGTCTCTACTAAAAAATACAAAAAAATAGCCGGGCGAGATGGCGGGCGCCTGTAGTCCCAGCTACTTGGGAGGCTGAGGCAGGAGAATGGCGTCAACCCGGGAGGCAGAGCTTGCAGTGAGCTGAGATCCGGCCACTGCACTCCAGCCCGGGCGACAGAGCAAGACTCCGTCTCAAAAAAAAAAAATAAATAAATAAATAAATAAATCAACATCAATTTCTACAAAGACTCCTGCTATGATTTTAATTGGGATTACATTGAATCTTTATATTAATTAGGGAAGAATTGACACATTAAAAAATATTAAGTCTTCTGATCCTGGAAAATCAAACCGGAAATATGCCCGAGCATGGTGGATCACGCCTGTAATCCCAGCACTTTGGAAGGCTGAGGTGGGAGGATCACTATAGCCCAAGAGTTCAAGACTAGCCTGGGCAGCATAGAGAGACCTTGTCTCTGTTTAAAAAAAGAAAAAAGAAAAGAAAAAAAGAAGCTGAAATGCGGAAATACTCAGTTACAGAATTGCTTTTCTATTATTTTCTAATATTTTTATAATATAGTTATATCAATAAATAGTATTTGCTAAGAATTTGCCATGTGCCAAGAACTATGGAATGTTTAGTTTAAATCTTACAAAATTCTACCAAGTTAATACTATTATTAGTTCTATGTCACAGATGAGGAAACTGAGAATCAGGGAGGTTAGCAGACTGCTTCAGAACACAAGCTAGTAAATGGTGCAGCTAGACTTACTTTATATTACTTTTATAGTTTTAAGACCAGACTCTATAAATTGCCTTCATCTAAACCCTCAAAGCTAAGCTTTATTTGAGCAAAATCCCACCAACTATACCTGTCCCTCCAGCTAGCTCCAGCTTTTATTAAATGAGATAACCAGTGGGAGAGAAGTTCATGGAATTGAGAGAAAAAAAATAAAACCAGCTTCAAGTGAACTGTAGCTCAGTCCTTGGACTGGCATTGCCTGCAGGGGTGGTCCCTGGCCTGGACATGGGACCTGAAATGTGGGAAGCTGGTTTCTTTTTCTTTTTCCTTTTTTTCTCCTTTTTTTTTTGTACTTCCAGAGACACCAGAGTTAACATTATTTTTGATTCTGGGAAAAAGAAAAGAAGTTGTAGAGCAATGCTCTTTCCTCGCTAATGACGTCTGTGTGAACTTCTATGGTTCACACTATCCTTGAGGTTTATCACATCTGAACTTGAAAATCACTTCCCAGTTTGACTTTAACTCCATGAATCACCCCTTGCGCTCCAGGATCGCCCCTCTAAACAAGACAGGGAGGTTGAAACTAAGAGGAAAATGACTTCTAGGGGGTCTCAGAAACAGAAACTCTTCATATTGAGCATGGTTTCTCTAAAAAGTAAATTTGAATTACAGAACACAATATTGTTCCTTAAGATTACTGGTAAACAGGAAGTGCAGCCTGAGGCCCAGCACGCAGAGATTCAGGAAAAAGAGAGGGTATTTGGGGGCTGTCAACATTTTATATTACTTCAATTTTGATTTAGGGAGGTGGAAATTTCCAATCTGCGTCAGAACACCCCTAAGGGGATAACAGGAAGATAGAATGGGAACTTTGGGTTCTGACATAATACAATTACTCCACAAATACTGTCTGGTACTTAGCTCTTGAGACCCAAGAGGTGTCTTCAGACTGAAAGGACTACACACCAAAAGGCAAGTTGGAACTGGCATATTTCAAGGGTAAAGAACAAAAGCATCACGCATTGCTTCTGAAAATCAACTTAGAGAGAGGGTGAGAGTAGCTATGGAATTTCTTCATCATTTCTTGTCTTCTCTGTTGAGAAGTAAATAACCAGGTCTTTCCTGATTCATCAGACTTTGAGGCACACACATACACAAACCCTAACAATCCTATCAGAGAGAATCTGAACATGAGATAGGACACAGCACATAAATAAAAGCAATTCTACAAGTGATGAAGAGATGGAAGACTCAGATAGCATGCACAGGAGTGTTCACTATGTAAGACAGACAGCTTTGGAGCTAGATAAAGAAGACAGAATAGTTATTTCCTGGGCTCAGCCATCGAGATAAGGGCTGGTGGATACCCTGGGAAATTGCAAGCAAAATATTACAGCTCATGGAGGGTCTCTGCCCAAGAGCAGCTAGGAACTCAGTAAAGCAATAACCTGGAGACTGTCACGTATCAGAGCTTGAAATGAAAGTGGCCTCTAAGGTCGGGTCTGAGTGGCAGGAGGAAAACTGGCACCAGCAGAACGTGGATTGGCCTATGGGCAAAGTACAAGGGGGAGCAATAAAACAAAACGTTTCAAGGTAGAAAGAGATTGTTGATGATGGACTGCTGGAAAGAGATTTGGGAAAACGTTTTATTACTTTTGGATGCTGACAGCCAATGTATCATATCCAAGTTTCCTGATGGTGTAGTAATAACAAAGGCAAAGCAATAATAAAGGACAAGGCAATGAAATAAAAAAAAGATTTATTTTATTTAGTTACTAGGGTTGGCAAAGGCACATGTGGTGCAATGCAAATAAATGGCGAAGTCCAGTGTAACAGGAAGAGAGAGGAAAGTGTGAGAACCAAAGAGGAATGAGGAAAAACTATGGGTTAGAATGGATCATTTGGGCAAAGAATGAGAAAATTTTGTGAGACATTGGAAAATTGGAAGCATTCAAGAATCTTGATCCTTTTCTAGAGAAAAATCCTATTGTCCTATATTATTATGTCAGTGAACACATGTGGGGGTCTCTAAAGTCAAGGGGTCATCCCCACAATGAGAGAACCCAATAATAGTTCTGCCAAATACCACAGAGACCCCTAGCTTCTGAGATCTCCAAGCTTTGTGGTTCCTGGGTGAGGAGACACAGAAACCACAGTGTAGGATTTGGTATTGGCCTTTTTAATCCCTGTACATGGAACATGTGAGATTTTGCACAGACTTGAGGCCTGCATAGATCTGACTTGGTGTTTTTCAGACTCTGCCCCTCACCTTCTCTGTATCTAGGTCTTTGCTAGAGCCCTGTGTATGATGAACCACGGCTTTCCTACCTAAGCTCCAAACCCAGTGCTTCTAATCTTGCCTTCCAGATTTTACTCTTAGTTGACCCATTGGCATCCTATCCCAGGATCATCAATTCAGACTCTCCATCACATTTGGGTACAGTGGATCATGTTTATAATCCCAGCACATTGGGAGGCCATGGCAAGATCACTTGAGTCCAGGAGTTTGAGACCAGCCTGGGCAATGTGGTGGCTGTCTCTACAAATAATAAGAAAAAAAAAATTAGCCTGGCATGGTGGCACGTGCCTGTAGGGTCAGCTACTCAGGAGGCTGAGGTAGGAGGATCTCTTGAGCCTAGGAAGTTGATGCTTCAGTGAGCCAAGATCCCGCCACTGCACTCCAGCCTGGGTGACAGAGCAAGATCCTGTCTCAAAATAAATAAAGAATCTCCATCACCAATTTATTGGGTGACCACAAGGTACAATAACTCCCCATGTACACTCTGAGGTGGAAGAAAAAAGACCAGTTTGGAGAAAGGATACATTTACAAACAGATAACTTGTCTCATACTCCACAGAAAATCAATGACTTTCTCCTTTTATCTTCGTCACCACCACCACCACCATTATTATCATCATCATCACCATCATCATGATACGAATAGATATTCCACCTGTGGCTCAACTAGGCTGACAGCTTTATGTGTAATATCTTATATAATCTTTCTCCCAATATTATAAAGAAAGCACTAATTATCATCCCCTTTGTACAGATGAGGAAACTGTGGGTTAGTTTGCTCAAGGCTAAGCATCTGGGGAGTGACGCACCCGGCAGTCAAGTCTAGAGCCTGCCACCTTACTTACTAGCCTACGCTCTTGCTTACACTTTCTACTTCTCCTTATCGTCTTATTTTTCCTAGCTCAAACATGAGTTCCCCTACAGGTTCAGGTGAGGTACATAGTAGGTGTTCAATAAATAATATTTGTTCAGTTTATTTGAAATGAGCTCACTGATGCTCACAGCTGCATCATGCATCCACTGGCCTTATGGAGCCTGCTTTGGAGGGTTTTATCTTCATCACTTCATCCTTTCTTTCTTTTTGAGATAGAGTCTCACTCTGTCGCCCAGGCTGGACCGCAGTGGTGTGTGGATCCCTTCTTTTTTTTTTCTTTTTCTTTTTTTTTGAGACTGAGTCTCGCTCTGTTGCCAGGCTGTAGTGCAGTGGCGCGATCTCGGCTCACTGCAACCTCCACCTCCCAGGTTCAACCGATTCTCCTGCCTCAGCCTCCCAAGTAGCTGGAACTACAGGCGCACACAACTACACCCAGGTAATTTTTGTATTTTTAGTAGAAATGGGGTTTCATCATGTTGGCCAGGATGGTCTCGATCTCTTGACCTCGTGATCTGCCCGCCTTGCCCTCCCATGATGCTGGGATTATAGGCGCGAGCCACTGAGCTGGGCCTGTGGATCCCTTCTTTCATCAGTTGAGGTCCTCCAATCAGCTGGCCAGCTTTGAGCCATGTGAAGTAACACATTTTCAAGCCTTGAGCCCTGGGCCACTGTGACCCAGTGTGGGGAAAAGAACAGAGCAAATTCTCATTATTGGCAGCTCAGTATTTTATCCACAGCGGATGGGGACATACAAGACTCCGAGGCACAGGCGGCTGCCAGCCTGACTCAATGTCTTGGCACTCTTTATGATTGTCACGGAAAAGCTGAATCCAGAATGAACATCTGCCCAGGCTAGTCAGAGAGGAAACAGCTCTTGGTTAGCTAATTAATTGCTTTTTCATCTGCATCAGATGATTCTGTTTTAGTGCAGTGGCTTTAACACAAGGGTCTGGGAGCCTGGATTTACTCTTTTCACATTTCCCAGGTGGCAGTAGTAGGTCCTTGTACCTCCCAGCCCAGGTCCTATCCTGTCTGGCTGGCGCCTTGAAGAAGAAAAAGACCTCACATTTGTCTAAGCAGACTTATTCTTGCTTGAAAGAGTGAGCATCTGAGCTGGAGGCCTTTATAGCCTATAGTTTTTGAGAGTGGGGTCCACATGTGCCTCTCACTATAGTTCAGATGACTTCACCCATGATGTACCCAGCACCCACTGCATGTAATGATAGAATACAGGTTCTTCCAACCTAGTCTGGTGTGTCTGTGTGATGTGAGAAGGGAGGGCAACAGATAAGATTTATACACAGATGCAATAATGGAACAATTCAAAATAATGTGTGTTCAAGGGCTAAATTGCTTAGCAGTTGTACAGCTACAGGGAGAGACCAGTTAAACCCACAAAGTCCTCGGAGGATAAAAGAAATTTAGAGAAATGAAGAGGACCTTCTTGGAAGGACAACATGTACCAAGTGGTGGAGGTGGCACTGAGAATCCCGAGTGTGAGGAGGGCTAGGCTTTCTACAGTATAGTCTGGGAAGTAAGACTTGCTATAATGGAGCCCAGGGTTCATGGTGGGGAACCCCATGTTTCCTTCTCCTAGCATTTTTCCAGAGCCTTCGCAGCATCACTGGCCTGTGTTCCAACTGTCCCCTGCATACAGTTCTCTCAAGCTGTTTTTAACACTTGATTACCTTTAGCCCTTTATAACTGTGTTTCCCATTTTTAGACAGTAATCTGCTTGAAGCTGAGGACCGTGGCTTATTTGTCTTTGCCTGGCACAGAAAACATGATCCATAAATGTGTGTTGAATGAATGAATGAATAAACACTTCACTGGAGGGGAATTGAATGAATAGGCTGGTTCTAGAATGAAATATGCTGTTTGTGCCAGGCATTCTGACTCATTTTGCCTTCAGATGAACAGGGGTGGCATTTTGGGCTTACATTAATTGATTCAATCATTTATGACTCAAAAATTGTGTGTTGAAGGCCTACTATGTTCTCGACACTAATATAGAAGCCGTTTTATCAACAGTGGTAAAACAGATAAACTCTTATTCAGGTGGAGCTGACATTCTTATAAGAAGGATAGATAGGCCGGGCATGATGGTTCACGCCTATAATCCCAGCACTTTGGGAGGCTGAGGCAGGCGGATCACGAGGTCAGGAGATCGAGACCATCCTGGCTAACAAGGTGAAACCCTGTCTCTACTAAAACTACAAAAAAATTAGCCAGGCGTGGTGGCAGGAGCCTGTAGTTCCAGCTACTCAGGAGGCTGAGGCAGGAGAATGATGTGAACCTGGGAGGCGCAGCTTGCAGTGAGCCAAGATCGATAGCGCCACTGCACTCCAGCCTGGGCAACAGAGTGAGACTCTGTCTCAAAAAAAAAAAAAAAAGAAAGAATAGAGACTCAGGCCTGCTGGAGAATTAGTGAGGCTCCATGCAAAATGGAAATTTAGGGTTTTTTGTTCAAATAGCAGAAGAGTGTTGTTAAAGGTATTAAAATATAAAGTTTTTTTTCTTTGTTTTCTGCAGTTTCCCTCTCAACTTGTCATGGCATTTTAAAATTTGCTATATAAGATCCTTCTAAGAAAAATGGTCATTTAAAAATTATCACCATAAATTTTATCATTTATGTTTATGTTGTATAATGCCAGTTTTAAATATAAGCATAAGAGTATTTAATGAAATTACAAAATTCATATTTTATAGCTCATCCATGTGTATGGACTTAGTTTTTTAGCAGAACAGTGAAAACTGCATAAAACTAATTCAATTATTTTTATGTCATTTCCTAATCTACAACATCCTACCAACACTGCCCGCCTTCGGCCTGCTGGTGAGTGAAGAAGGTCTCAAAAGACTGTGCGTTGCCCATCCCTTTCCTTCTATGCCATTATTTTCTGTGTATGTGTGTAATTGAGGCACTGACAGTCCCCCGAGGCAAAATGAGAACTTGCTTCAAATGTAGAATGAAAGCAATGGAGTTCTAAGAAACACAAATGACCGCGGAACTTTATCATATCTTCTTTTTTTTTTTTTTTTTTTGAGACGGAGTCTTGCTCTGTGCCCCGGGCTGGAGTGCAGTGGTGCGATCTTGGCTCACTGCAACCTCCACCTCCAAGATTCAAGCAATGCTTGTGCCTCGGCCTCTGGAGTAGCTGGGACTACAGGGATGCGCCACCACACCCGGTTACCTTTTTGTATTTTTAGTAGGGACAGAGTTTTGCCAGGTTGCCCAGGATGGTCTCGAACTCCTGAGTGCTGACAATCCACCCGCCTCAGCCTCCCAAAGTGCTAGGATTACAGGCATGAGCTACCGCTCCCAGCCCCTATCCTATCTTTTCTTACTCATGTTACTTCCCTGTACTATATTAGGATTGGCTTAGAATGTACCTTTCTAGAACCATTGTATATTTAAAAAGAACCACAAAACCTTTGGCCTTCTTTCCACTGTCTTTTCCAGTATGTGTCTTCCTAAAAGGGAGCTCTGAAAAGCCCACGACAGTCTTGTAGATGTTCGTTAGAAAAGCTTAGACCCAGAATATATGCTCCCCCACATGGCTCAGTGATATAGGAATTAAAGGATTCTTGAGTAAAAAGAATGAGCGTATTTGTCATTGTGGCAAGGGTGTTGGGGCGATACTGGAGGATATGCGACAATGTGTGTGGGTGGTGAGTGCGTGTCATGCCTGGGCGAGGCTTAGAAGGGGTGTGGTATGTGTTCCTGTGTGTATCCCTATGTGTGTGTGTGGGGGGATGGTATTTGTGGCACATGTTTTGTGTGTCTGTGTCATTGGTAGGTAAGGTTTGTGGTGTGTTTGTATATGCATGCAATATGAAATGAATATTAGTTTTAGTTTTCTCAGCATACTTTTCTTTCGGCTGTGTAGCCCACATCTTTTGTTTCCCCTGAAATGCCAGTCTGTTCTCATGTTCTTCTAAGTAAAATAACATGCAGCTTTTAGACATTCACAAACAAAACCCAGTGGTTTTTATCTGAGTCAAGTGTTCCCTGGGGCTTTGCTTTTTTTTTTTTTTCCTCCTCTCCTTCCTGTAAATCCATTTTATGCGTTGGAGCTAGAAGATGACATCTTGTTACATCATGTTAGACAGCACCATAATTTTTTCCAGCAAACCATTTCCAATCTGGCTAAGCAGACAGAACTGAACAATGACAACCCAGCAGAAATAAAGGATCGGCTCACAGCCCTGCAGGGTGGACTCGGAGGAGCCTTGTCCCTAGATCTGAGGTTGACTTGCTGTATTTTAAGTCTTAACTCCTTAGATTGGGGAGGAAGAAATCTGTTCAGGTTTGCAGCTCTTCCAATGATAATGCACAGTCTTTCTCTGCTGGAGCTGAGGATGCCTGTTGCGGGGAGGGGCCTCTGCAAGGGGAGGGAGCAATAGGGTGAGACTGATGGCTTGCCTGAGGTCCTTTCTATACTATGCACAGGTCAGGCCTGTCTTTTGCTTTCCAGCTGCAGCTGCTATTTATAGTTCTGTCTCTGTTTGCTATTCTGCCTGTGACCCCTGTAGTCAGCTCAAGGCCTGTGTTTAAAAAGAGCTCTTCTATGCTCATGTTCAAGCCCACCACGGAGGCTTTCCTTTAGCAATCTGTGTGCCAAAACTCAGTGAAAGGGCTCTGCAGGTCCCCTCCCCACCTCCTTGTATGCCATGCATCAGATCGGGCTTCAGGGTTCCCTCAATGCTGCCCTGCATCTCCACCTGCAGTCTGTGTTGTGGTGAGAATAGGTTCTAGGTGGGAGTTGTGCTGTATCTCTTACTTATTGTGGGTGACCTGCCAGAGTGTCCCTTCCAAACAAATCTCATTATGTCAGCCTTTGGCCTAAAAATATTCACTAACTTACTAGCTGTACTGCCTAGATAACTAAGACAAAAAACTTTAGGATCTATAAAGTCAGGGATGTGTATGAATACCAAACTCAGAGCCAGGTGATCCAGATTTGAACCATAATTCCAAACTATGTGACTCTGAGCAAGTCGGTGACATTCTCTGAGCTTCCCCATCCTGCTTGCAAAGAGATTGCCTGCTTCGCAGGTGTGGCGATGCTGCAAACTAGGATGAGAAAGTAACCTGGAAGCCTCCCTACTTGCACATTCTGCTATCTCAACTTCTCAGACTTCCCAAAATAATGTGGCAACAAATGAAGGTGGGGAGGAATTGAGATGCTCTGGAGATCACAGAGAAAAGATTGCTAGGTTTGACTCAATCAGCCAGTAATGGATTTTTTTTTAATAGAAAAATACTCAAGATTGAAACTTAGAAGGTATGTGTATATATTGTAAATTTAACAAAGGTCAATAAAAATCAGTTGAGCACATATTGCATTCCAGTCAATGTAGTCAACACCAGAGATCTCAAGAAAAATACACAGAAATAATTCAAACAAAATGTTTTTGTGATACTTATCACAAAAAGGGGAATTATATCAAAACAACCACAAAGAGGATCCAGAACTCAATCTCACTATATAAATTTAAAATGTGATAAATATGAAAGTAAGAAAAGATTATTTAATAAGAACTATGTGTATCACTGGTCATAAATTTGGAAAATATTTTGTTTAGATCAATTCTTTATATCATATCATATAGAAAATGGCAATGGGCTAAGAATCATATATAAATAGACAAATTATACGACGAAACTACAAAAATTCAGCATAGAAACAGCCAGATCAATAGAGAAATAGGTTCTCAATTTTGGAGCAATAGAACAAATCATGAAGATTGACAGGCCCAAATAAATATTTTAAGAGCTTTCAAGTAGTGAAAGCTGGTAACTCTAATATAAAATACCAACAGAGACTGCAGAAATATTTTTATCAATCATGGTAAAGGGTATGTACTGATACTTTAAAAATTACTCATTAAAAAATATAAAATAAAACATCAAGATTTCAATAGGTGAATTAAAAAAAAGAACAATTTACAAATTTACAAACAAGAAACTATCGATTGCCCATAAACCCCAGAAAAAGTTTGTCATTATAATTAAATAAATGTAGACTACAGCAACATCGAAACGTCAATTTACATTGTTAAATTTAAGGAAGTTAAAATGTGATGGTCAATGATGGTCTGGTTGTGAGTGACCCTGGAGAGCCGTACACTACCAATGCAGTGTAAATTCTTATAACCTGTCTGAGAAATAAAATGACAATGCATATCAAAACCCATAAAAATATTCACACCCTTTGAGCTTAATGTTCGGTCTCCAAAGAGTTTATACTAAGGAAGAAATAAAAAACAGAAAAGCTTCATGATTGACATTGTTTAAATTTTGTTTAATAGTCAAAATTGATGATAAATTAAATGCTGAACAAAAGGGGCACAGCAAGGAAAAGTATGATGAGTATGAGCCTTAAGAACACTATGTAGATATTAAAATAATGATAATAAAAAGGTTAAAATACAGAAATGTTTATGATAAAATAATTAAAATGAGGCTGGATATGGTGGTCCATGGATCACACCTGTAATCCCAGCACTTTTGGAGACCAGGGCAGGAGCACTGCCTGAGGTCAGCAGTTTGAGACCAGCCTGAGCAACATAGTAGGACCTCGTCTCTACAAAATTATTTTTTAAAAATTGGCTGGGCATGGTGGTGTGGGCCTGTGGTCCCAGCTACTTGGGAGGCTGAGGCCAGAGGATCACTTGAACCAAAGACTTTGAAGCTGCAGTGGGCTATGACTGTGCCACTGCATTCCAGCCTGAACAACAGAGGGAGACTCTGTTTCTAAAAAAAAAGATAAAAGATAAAGTATAAAATTTAATATTATATAAATACAGTATAATAATTATGATTATGTAGAATGAGTTATACATTTTAACAGAACCAAAAGAAAGTATGCAAAAGTATAAAAATAGTTGCATTACATTATGCAATTATGATTATTTTGTAATTAAAAAGAAAGATTCCTTAATTGTGCTATGCTGACTTGATTTGGCAAAAAAAATTAATTTTTTTAATTAACAAGTAAAAGTTGTACGTATTTATGATGTACAACATGATACTTTAATATATGTATACATTGCAGAATGGCTAAATTAAGCTGTTTAACGTGCATTACTTCACATGCTTTTTTTTTTGTGGTGAAAACACTTAAAATCTACACTCTTGGCGACTTTGAAGGATACAATATATTGTCATTAACTGTAGTCACCATGATATACAATAGCTCTCTTGAATTTATTCCTCCTAACTGAAATTTTGTGTCCTTTGGTCAACATCCCCCCATTTCCCCCACCCCACCCCCAGTATCTGATAATCACCATTTTACTCTCTATTTCTGTAAGTTTGACTTTTTTAATACTCCATGTAAAAGTGGGATGATGTGATATTTGTTGCCCTGTGCCTGGCTTATTTCACTTGACGTAATGTCCTCCGGGTTCATCCATGTTGCCACAAGTGACAGAGCTCTTTGACATACTAATTTCTTCCTTTCTTTTTTTTTTTTTTGGAAATGGAGTCTTGCTCTGTCACCCAGGTTGGAGTACAGTGTCATGATCTTGGCTCACTGCAACCTCTGCCTCCTGAGTTCAAGGGATTCTCCTGTCTCAGCCTCCCAAGTAGCTGGGATTACAGGCACCCGCCACCATGCTGGGCTAATTTTTGTATTTTTTTTTTTAGTAGAGACGGGGTTTCGCCATGTTGGCCAGGCTGGTCTCAAACTCCTGACCTCAGGTGATCCGCCCACCTCAGCCTCCTAAAGTACTGGGATTATAGGCATGAGCCACCATGCCTGGCCTGACATACTAATTTCTTGCCTTTGAATAAATATCCAGTAGTGGGATTGCTGGACGGTATGGCAAGTCTATTTTTAATTTTTTAAGGAACCTCCATATGGTTTCTTATAATGGCTGTACTAATTTACATTCCCACTAACAGAGTACAGGGCTCCCTTTCCCCGTATCGTTGCCAACACTTATCTATCACTTTTTGGGTGACAGCCATGCTAACAGTTGTAGGTGACATTTTGTTGTGGTTCTAATGTGCATTTCCCTGATGATTAGTGAGTGATGTTGAGCAACCTGTTTGCCATTTGTATGTCTTCCTCTTTTTCTATTAAAATTTTTTTCTCTTAAATTTTATTTAATTACTTTTTAAAATTTTTCTTGTAAAGATAGGGTCTCACTATGTTGCCCAGTCTGGCCTCAAACCCCTGGCCTGAAGCAATCTTCCTGCCCTGCCTCAACTTCCCAATGTGTTAGGATTACAAGCATGAGTCACAGCACCTGGCCCTTGGCTCATTTTTTAATCAAGTTGTTTGTTTGTTGTTTTAATATTGAGTTATTTGAGTTTCTTATACATTTTGGATAGGAAAAAAATATTAAGAAGAGAAAAAAATCCACTTCATATTGGCCTGAACTTAAATTCTGGGTATATTTTTATTTTAGTTCTTGCTACTTCTATTTTGACCTGTTGTTTGTAGACAGATCCTCCCATCCTCATCCCCAGCTCCACCACAGGACAAATTCCAATGATCTGGCTGCCACTGGCTTCCTGATAGAGTTCTTTGTGTTACCATGACCATGGAAGCAAACAAGAAAGGAAATGCTTTATTCTGATCACTTCAGGATTCCCAGCTTCCCTTTCTCCATCCTATAGCAGCATCCCTCTTGGCCCCACAGGGCCTGCTTGAGAAGGGTGCATGCAGCCAGCCCTGGTCACGTGCTCAGCTGTGTCACAATAGTGAGAGGAAAGATCAGGCTAGCTGTTTACAAGTACATAATCTCAGCATAGGCAAGTAGTATGGAGAAGGTTGAAAAAGAATTCCTGAAGGAATTAAGAGTTATCTCCTATTCCTCTTCCTTTCTATTTTCTAGTTTCTTTCTTAGGGCCAATTCTTGAGTCACTATTCTTTTCTGTAAGTTGACCCTATGTGCACCTGCACGTCTGTTCAGCAGCCTTGTAGTGCCCCACTCCATTCCACGCCCACAGCTTGCAAAGATGTACAAGATACAGTCCCTGATTTCAAGGAGCTTGCTCTGCAGCAGGAAAATAGACATTAAACCAAAATTCTTCCCTATAGAAATGTGCTAAGTCCCAAGACTGAAATCTGGCATCACACTCTGGGAAACATCAAGGAGGTTCTGGC
This sequence comes from Colobus angolensis palliatus, assembly GCF_000951035.1. NCBI lineage: Eukaryota > Metazoa > Chordata > Mammalia > Primates > Cercopithecidae > Colobus > Colobus angolensis. The sequence goes on from NW_012118655.1 coordinate 1,188,536, forward strand.
CCAACCTGGACATTTGGAGATGGCCTGAGGTGGGGAGCAAAGTGGGGTTGGAGAGAATGGGGTGCGATGAGATGGGATAAAGGATGCTTGAGACAGAGGAAACAATATTAGCCAAGACCAGGCTGAAAGGAAACAAGCAGACTGAGTTTAAGGAAAACTATCTTTCAGCTCCCTGATGCTTTTAAAAATGAAAGCTATTTTAGTGGCTGAGACCAGGATCAACTCCTTTCAGTCGATTTATTTACTTATTTATAGAAACAGTGGCTTGCTCTGTCTCCCACATGGAGTGCAGTGGTGCCATCATAGTTCACTGTAGCCTGGAACTTCTGAGCTTGAGGGACCCTTTCACTTCACTCTTCTGAGTAGCTAGGATGATGGGTGCACACCACCATAGCTATCCTTTCAGTCCTTTTAATTATCCAGCTCTGCTGGAGAAGCCTCTCTCTGACAGCACAGTTGGAGTAGAATGCGGCGGAGCGATCATAGCTCACTGTAACCTTGAACTCCTGGGCTCAAGCAATCCTCTTGCCTCAGCCTCCTGAGTAGCTGAAACTACAGGCAAATGCTTGTATTTTTATTTATTTATTATTTATTTATTTGTAGAGACTGAGTCTTGCTTTTTTGCCCAGGTCGGTCTCAAACTCCTGGCCTCAAGCCAAACTCCCACTTCTCCTAAAGCACAGGGATTACAGGTCTGAGCCAGCATGTCCAGCTCCAGGCAATTTCTATTTGTGAAAACGCTTGGATGTTGTTAACTTTTCCTGGATGAATTCTGAGGTGTGTATGAAGAACTCAGGTTAATGTAATTGCTATATTAAAAAAAAAAAACTTGGTATTATCAAGTTTTCTGTATCTGAGGAATGAACCAATGAGTTTATTTCAAGTGCTATATACAAGAAGGTAACAGTTAAAAAATAATAAATAATTGATTTTTAACAAGAGTGCCATGATCATTCAATAGAAAAAGATGGGTGTCTTCACCAAATGGTGCTGAGATCACTGGATATCCACATACAGTAGAATAAATTTAAACCCTAAGTCTCACTTCATATATGATAGTTAATTCAAAATAAATTGAAGACTCAAATAGCAGAGCTAAAACTATAAAACTGTTACAAGGAAACAGTTATACATCTTCATGACTTTGTATTAGGCAATGGTTTCTTAGATATGGCACTAGAGCACATGCAAAAAAAATAAAAAATAAAAAAAGGAACAGAGAAAGTAGAGAAATAAATTAAAGACTTTTGTGAATCAAAGGCCACTACCAAAAAGGTGAAAAGGCAACCCACAGAATGGGAGAAAATACTTAAAATCTGCTAAGAGTCTAGAATATATAAATAACTTTTACAACTCAACAACAGTAAGACACACAACACAATTTAGATATGGGCAAATGACTTGAATAGGCATTTCTCCAAGAAGGTATACAAATGGCCAATATACAAATGACCAATAAACTCATGAAAATATTCTTAACATCATTAGTCATTAGTGAAAAATGCAATAAAAAAATCAAAATAAGATACTACTTTACACCCATTACGATAGCTATAATAAAAATAAAAAATAAACAGAAAGTCACAAGAATTGGTGACGATGTGAAGAAATTAAAACCCTCATATAGTGCTAGTGGAATGTAAAATGGCACAGCTGCTATGGAAAATAGTTTGGCAGTTCCTCGAAAAGCTAAACATAGAATTACCAATAACCCAACACTTCCACTCCTAAGTATATACAAAGGAGAATTGAAAACATATGTCTGCACATAAACCTGTACACGAATGTTCACAGCAGCATGATTCATAACAGCCAACAAGTGGAAACAATCTAAAAGTTCATCAACTGATGAAGGGATATGCAAAATGCAGTCTAGCCATACAGTGGGATATTATTTGATCATAAAAAGAATTGAAGTACCGATACATGCTGCAACATAAATGATACTTAAAAACATTACACTAAGTGAAGAAGCAAGATGCAAAAGGCCACATATTGTGTAATTACGTTTATATGAAATATCCAGAATAGGCAAATCTGTAGAGACAGAAAGTAAGTTAGTGATTCCTTAGGTGTGGGGGCCAGGAAGAAAGGGATGAGGAGCTAATGAAGGGAAGAGGGATGAAGAACTTTCATTTTGATGTGATGAAAATCTTCTGGAAATAGATGGTAATGATGGCTGCACAACTTTATGAATATACTAAAAACCACGGAACCGTACACTTTAAAATAGTCAGATGTTATGTGAATATTATCTCAAAAAAATTTTGAAAAAGGAATGCAGAGAGACTTTAAACTTTACTACACTGAACCTAAGCTGGCATTTGGGACTCTACTGTGACCATAAGTGAGATGTTACAATTTGAGAAGCATTTTATGCTAAGGTTTCAGCTGGGAATGGTAGGAAAACACCAGTAAGACATTGGCTCTATCCTCAAGGTGCTCTTTGCCTGTTGGAAGACACGGGCCCATTGCACTAACTAGAACGCAAGCCAGAAGACAGTAAATGCCACCGTGAAGAGAGGTGGTTCTGCTGGAATGCAAGGGCAGGAGTGGTGTATTCTCACTGAAGGAAGACGGGAAGGCCTTACAGAAGAGGAGACATTTGGAATTGGGTTTCTAAGGATGAGTAGGAGTTTAACAGGTGGAGAAGGTGCCATCTAGGCAGTGGGGCCAACTTGAGCAGAGGTCTGGAGGTATATAAGGCATTCAAAGATATTCACATTAACTGGATGGTATGATTAAAGCTATGGTTTCTCTCTTCTAGCTAGCACTCAGTCATTACTTTTTATTAAACATCATAACCATTATCCACATTGATCCTTGGCTCTCATCTCACAGAATATGAGCCTTCAATGTAAAAGTAGAGAAACAGGAATGTTGTTGAGCCTTGGTAAAGCTTGGCAACATCTCTTAAGTTCTCTTGCTGTGTGCACATCCTTTTTTTTTGTGAGACAGTGTCTCGCTCTGTTGCCCAGGCTGGAGTGCAATGGTGCAATCTCGGTTCACTGCAACCTCCACCTCCTGGGTTCAAGCGATTCTCCCTGCCTCAGCCTCCCGTGTAGCTGGGATTACAAGCACCCATCACCATGCCTGGCTAATTTTTGTATTTTTAGTAGAGATGGGGTTTTGCCATGTTGGCCAGCTGGTCTCGAACTCCTGACCTCAGGTAATCTGCCCCCTTTGGCTTCCAAAGTGCTGGGATTACAGGCATGAACCACTGTGCCAGGCCTCCATATCCTTCTTAGGGTTGTCTGCACACTGGGACATTTTCAGCCCATGGCTCTGCTCCTGTATGTCTCTCCATTCTGAGAAGCCCTCTTTGCTGCAGTGACTGGCTCCATCCACCTGCCAGACAGATAAGCTTTTGTTCCCTCTTGAAAAGGCTTTTGCTTGATGGAGGAGGAAACCAGGGAGGAGGGAAAGAGACACATCTTATTCTCCTGAGAAAAGTCATCCTGTCTGTCTCCATGGGCAGCTGGCTTTATTTGGCTTCTATTTGGATGGTGAACCCATTGCCTTGAGGAGCTTGGGGAGACAAGTGCTTCTGTAAGAGGAGTATGGTACCTAATGAATTGTTCAGTGAGGAATGCTAAGCAGAAAGCATTCTGGAAGGAAAGACATATTTTCAGTATTGAGCCCTGAGGCCCCTAATGCCTCCCAGATGAAAAACTAACAGAGTGATCCTCCCAAGTGTGCATGACTGACATTTGCTCCCCAATGCACTAAGCATAAGCCTGTTTTATTGTGTTTACAATTTTGTATCTTCAGACCGTAACTGATTTATTGCAAACATGAATGTCCTAGACAGTGGAGATGTCCAGTCTTTTCTCTAAAGCCAGAGCTAATCCTGCACCAGAGATCCAGTTTGATGAACTCTTCAGTGTTCCCAGACCTCATGTGCTTATGAGAGATCAGGACAGGGAGACATCTGGTCTCAAGCAGCTCTACCCGGGGTAGAATATTGTCCTACCCAGGAAAGGATCTTGGCAAATGAAGCCTGTGTGCCTGCCTGGGATTGAGCATCCTGCCCTGCGACCCCTGAGTATAGAGCAGAGGACTAGGCAGTGTTGTAAATATGCTCCTCCCAAATCCAAATAGGAGATGTGGATTTAACACTATCTTCTCCTTGAACCACTTGATAACTTTTTTTCAATCCCAAGAAAACTTAATTCCTGTTCCACCGTCTCTAGTTCTCTGAGGGATAAATGCTCTGAAATGTAGACAAGGACCAGATGTGCAGCGGATGGGTCAGTCGGTACTGGGAGGGAGGAGGAGGGAGAAGGGAGGAGGGAGAAGCAGGCCTGAATGTCATTACTTGCAAGGGTCAGGGGGGTCAGTGACAGTGGCAAGAAACAGATTTTTCCAGCTGCTTTCAGGCTGAGATTTGTACTGCATAATCTGAATGCTTTTATCTGTTTCTGAAAATAGACAGGAATTTTTTCCACAGGCTGCTCCAATCTGGCTATGGCGACGTGAGGGAGGATTGCAGGGAGACAGTTGTATGTAGTCCAGTAAGTACGTTTTGTGACCCCCCCATCCCGCCCAAACAAAACGAGCCTTTCTCCATTTTGGCTCTGTGGAGCCACATTATCTTAAAGCCTCTCAAAGTCAGGAGTCAAAAGTGCTGGACATACTTTCCATTCTGAATTTTGTGTAGCTTCTGATATCTTGAGCTATTGTTTATTTTTGCTTAAATAGTCAGGATAAAAGGCCTTTGTGAGTTCCTAAGTACCTGTCCAGATACTGGTTTCTTGAGTCTGCACAGAAGGGCATATATGGGAAACACGAACAATACAAAAGAAAATGGTTTGATCAGAAATTACAGTTTATAGTGATTACCAATTCCACAAATCATATTCTCCTCCTTTATCCTGAATTTAGACTACAAAGAAGCATCACAAATTATTGACAAAGATATTCTGGAAGGTTAACTCTGGATTAAATCAGACTTCATCTCTCTCAGCAGCTGGTCCCTCTCATCTAAGATCAAAAGGATCTTGAACCTTCTGAGTGAACTGCTGTCAAGCAAACAGCAGGAGAACCTCTAATATTATTTACATAGCATTTTCTTTTTCCAATTATGTATTGGTTTCTTCTTGGTGCAAGCCTAGCTTATAAATGTGGAAACCAAGACACAGGGAAAGAAAAACAATGTTAAAGGTCAGGTAGAGAGTCAGAGAGGGAACTGAGAATAAGACAAGCTGCTTTTAACCCACAGATAAATGTGTCTAGATATCACCTCTACTTACTGCAATAATCCTTTTCAGTCGCTATTCACCCATCTACCAAGAATATGAAGTCATTTGTGCTGAGGGTACAGTAAAGCATGCCAACTTCATTTTCCAACCTGGAGTTTCTTGGGCCTACAGGAAACCGATTAGGGACACTGTTTGCAACGTTCCTCTGAAGTAGAACTTGTAAGGAATGGAAGCAAGAGAAGAGTGCCAGATTATGCTGGAATGTTGTCAATATCCTGTGTCTCTAAGATTCTGTTGTTGTCCTTATGCCCAAGGAGCCTCATGATTAACTCAGGTACCAGTGAGGAGGAAAAAGTAGAAACACGAACTCTCATAGTCACTTACTGCAGGCCAAGTTCTCTGTCTAGGAACTGCTATTTGTGAGTCAATTTTTTGATGATGTGTTTTTTTTCTGCTCCATACCATGCTGGGTGTCAAGTGGAATGTCTTGTTTATCAGTCCTCCAGGACCCCCACACCTGGTACTGTGGCATCATGACGATTGTCATAGTCTATGGGAAGGTGACTACAATCTGCTATGTGTATAATGCTGTGTGACTCCCAGTTGTCAGCCACTTAGTCATTAAGCAGAAGAAAGAATGAGAAGGCATAGAGATCAGAGGGAGAAGGACAAAGAGATACAAGGAGAGTGACAGGAAGGAAGAAAAAATGACTGAGAAACTCATAATGCAAAGTGGGTAATGGATTTTGAAAATAACAGGGTGAGCCAAAGAGAAAGGGACAAATGATTTAGCAGAGACTGGAACATATACTGGTACCTCCACCTACTGTACCCCAAGCCTTGTATTGAACCTGGAAAAACAGTCTGGCCCTGCCAGGGACTCCCAAGCACAACCAAACACAGAGCTTCAAAGGAAAGAAGAGCAGGAAGTTGGTGGGTTTCAGGTGCTTGGAAAAGAAGTAAGCTGACATCTGACTCATCCTATTCAACTGAAAGCACCCAGCACACACAGAAGCTTTCAGATGAGATCATCTGGTCGTGACTTGCAAAAGACTCTGATTTGGTGGCATATGGGGCTAGGTACTTTATCAACATTTTTCCTTACTCTTCCCAGCACAGCAAAAGGTGGGTAGAATTGCAGCTCTTTTATAATAATAAGTAATGTTATGGAAAGGAAAAATGAAGTATAGAGAAGGGACAGACCTTAAAAAGGATACTCAGTAATAAGAAAAACAAACACACACACACACACACACACACACACACAGACAACAGACAACAGACATTGTTCTCCTTGATCCCTTGAGAGGTAATCGGTAGGACAGACAACACATGTGCTTGAACATCAGAAAGACGTAGGCCTAAGCCTGCTTTTGCCACTTACTGACCTTGAGCAGTTGGTTTAACCTCTTTGATCCTCAGTTTTTTCATCTGTACAGTGGGAAAATAATTCCTACCATTCAGGGATCTTGTGAGGACTGACGATGAGATGCGTACAGTGCCTGGCATTGGTTAGGAGATCAGTGACTGTCAGCCAGGATTATTCTACTCTCTGTTAGCTTCTAGTAGCAGTGTGAGGACTAACTTCTCCAGGCAACACCACCACCTCCCCAGTTATTGTTGTTTTATGGTACTTTGGAAAGGAGCTTCAAGTTCATTTGGTTCAAGTCATTCCTTTTGTGGTCCAGAAAGGTGGGTGGCTGATTCAACATCACGGCTGGGATGTAGATCAGTGGCAAAGCTGGGTTGGCACACCTGGTTCCCAGACAATACTGCTTCCTCCTTACCTGTCTGCTTCTGCTAAAATGATGACTGGACCATCTTTGTAGTAAGTCTTCAGAAGAAAAAATATTGGTAAAAATAAATGAACCAGAGGCCTCCCCTTTCATTACTTTGCAATCCCTTTACGCACCTGGGTTGTTGTGCAAAGCAGATAAGCTCTCCATCTTGTGGGTGCTAACACGGGCATCAGGGAGATTTCTTATCAATGTGCTGACAGCCCTATCAAACCTTCACATGAGCTTTTTTTTTTTGCTTTCCTGGTGGAAGCAATAGCAGTGACTTGCTGCTATGGGATGCTCTGTCCACTAGCCTTGGCTTATGGGAATCCATCCAGTGACTGTGCAGGAAGTCATCTATCTAAACCCTCTTTGCCAGTAAGAATGTTTAAAACTGGCTAGAACCTCAGGGACAGTTCAGCTATTAATGGAAAGTAAATCAAATCTGAGGCCCTTAAAGACCCATGTAGTATAAACTGCATTTCCATAGACCTGAAAGCACATCTAGAAAGCCTTGTGGAAAGAAAGAGGGCCTTAGCTTCATCCTAGGCTGTGACTGCTTGTGTTAGTAAGGATCAGGCAAGATAGTTAATTCATCTTTTATAGAGCCAAGAACTTTCCAGAGGTAGAAAACAGGAGAGCAGTGTATTTAAGATGAAAGGAGAAGGAATAATCCAGCTTAGGAAGAAAGGCAGCCTGGGATGATATTCTGACCCCAATCTTGTCTCAGGGCTGGGTTCAACCTCCAGGTCTTCCTTTTCCTTCAGTTGGTTGAGAGAGGAGAGAAGACCAGAAATGGGTGAAAAAGAAGGGAAGCCTTCCATCTGTCCCTTGCAAAAGAAGGACTCTCTTACCATGTCCAGTTGAGACTCTCCTTCTAGAAAATGAGCATGGAGATGCTGATTAGGGCAGAATCCATTTCTCAGATGCCAGCTCACCATCAGCATCTGGGTGGAGGGAGGCGTTCATGCTGGCCAGATGTTTGTAAGGCTGTGATAGTGAAACCAAGAACCCCTGCAGACAACCAATGTCCTACAGAGTCTAGGACGAGTCTACTTTGCCCTCAGCCTGGGGAGTGCCCGTGCACAAGGGAAAAGGCAGGTCAGATCAGAGTGGGGATGCGAGGGGACCCTTTCCAAGCCAAAGGCCCACTTCAGTTCCAGGCAAAGAGGGTCTCCCTTTCTTCTCCCTCCGCAATTCCTCAGATGATTACTTCCACACCCAATTTCCTTCATGCTTACATAAAGAGCCAGGCTCAGGGTCTGCAGTTTGGGAGGAAAGCTGCCTGCTCACCCCTCCTCTTTATCCTACACACAAACACACACACACACACGCCTGCAAGAGTTTCACTCTTCACTGACTCTATCAGCCCAGCCTCATTTCCTTCCACGGCAGGGCCCTTGGAGCCCAGCGCTGAGCTGGTGCTGCTCTATAAATAACTGTGTCCAATGTGATGAATGGGAAGGCATTTGCTCTCCTTTTCCTGCCTCAGCAGCGGGGCCTGAATCATGTTGGGAAATGACATTCTGTTAACACAAGCACTTTTGTTTCCTCCTGTGCTCTCTTGCCATCCGGTGGGGGCCCTGGCCTGGACTGGCTTTCAATTTTTAAAGCCTCCCTGGGGGTCCATCCATACCCCCATCCCCTGACATTAAGGAAAGCTTTAGACAAAGAGAAATGGAGAGAAGCATCCTGTGCCTCCCTGGGGGCATGCTAAGGATGTGAGGAGGCACAGGTGGCACACATATGACCCCACCCCTACTTCACCAGGAAAAGCTGAGCTGACCGGACATCCAGACCAGGAATGTCTCTCGAGGTCAGGAACCAGCCTCAGCTCAGCACTAGGCTCTGGGCAGCTACTCGAGGATTGACTGCAGAGTGGGAAATGGGAGGGTCCCAGCCGGATAATGACTCCCTGCTTCCATCTGAGAGTGGCTCTGATACTACATGGAATCAGGCTTGTGGGGGAGTGGGCCTCAGCATTTTGGGCAACATATTTTGAAGCTTCTTCCGGAGAAGCAGCTGGGCTTCTCTGGACTTTGTTCTAAGTTCTGTGAAACCAGGCATCAAACCTACTTATCTTTCCATACCCCTAGGTCCCAGTCATCGTGCCTGGCTCGGAAGAAGATCTTAATAGGTGCTTTTTCGTTCGAACAGAAATAAATAGCATCTAGAGAGTCTTGGAGGGAGAACTAGAGTCACTCAGCTTTTTAAAGAACAAAGGATGGAGTCTCTGGAATCTAGAGATTTAGGCAAAGCCCTCATGCTGGGCCTGAAGAAAGATTATTTATTTATTTATTTATTTACTTATTTATTTATTTTATTTTATTTTTGTTTTTTAGAGACAGGGTCTCACCATGTTGCCCAGGCTAGTTTCAAACTCCTGGGCTCAAGCGATCCTCCTGCCACAAACCCTCAAAGTGCTGGAATTACAGGTGTGAACCACCACATCCGGCTGTCAGATCGTTTCTTAAAGCCCTTCCTCTGCCCTTGACTCTATCCCAACTCACAGGCCACTTGGGAACCCATGACTCTCCTCTCTGGAGCAAGGATTTGGCAGCTTATCACCCTCAGACAGAAACCAGCTCCTCCCGTGAAGCCTCGCTTCTCGTCCCCAAGACTCATTTCTGGTTTTTGTCTTGGATTTGTATGGGATCTTGGTTTAACGGAACTTGTTTTAAACATCCTCTTGGGCCCCCTATCGATCCTCTTAGACTTTAACCCATTCTCAAAGTGACAGAAACTTTTGGCTTCAGTAGTAAACCCATAACAAATCCGAAATCTAGGGAATCCATGTTTCACAGTTTCAAGAGAGTTTCATTGTTGGACTAGGGCAGAATATAACCAGCACCCATGCATGGTCATCACTCCCATCTGTGTGTCTTCAAATGCGTAGGAACCCCGGGGCAGGTCTTAGTGGCTGCTTACATGCTATGTAATCCAGCTCTCCAACATGTCTGCCCACTCCTTTGGCACCCAATCACACACACGCCTACCCTGAGAGGAGATGGGGAGCATGTGGGCCTGAGAACAAAAGTTTGCCCTCTCAAGGTGGCCAGGACAGGCTTCCAAGCTGTCAGTGAGTGATGGCAGCAGACAGGCCCACTATGACTGGCAGAGGCTGATGCATACTCATGAACCTATGGGACACAGATATGCTATGACTGGAGAAGACACAGGTTCATGTAAATAAGAGGCTGAGATTGGGGAATCTCTAAGGGCAGAAACTCAGGAAGATACCACAGGAGACTGAGATTCCAAAAATGGCGGCATAGAGATGCATCAGCCCAGTGACTCACACCCTGTAGGTGCCAGTCATTGATGAAGAAGAGGAAGGAATTTGGGAAGGAGGCATTGGCTCCACCAGATCTTGCTGTGACCTTAGGTATCTTCATTGGTAAAATCAGGAGACAGGGTTGATCTCTGAATCTGTGATGCTGTCATATTTTGTACTTAAAATTGGAGGAATCAGGCAATAGGAGGAAGAGAACAGCCTCTGTGGCGAGATGGCCAAATGGTTCCTAAAGAGAAGGCTTCCGTCTGCCCTTTCAATTTCTTGAATCTTTCTCCATAATCCCTTGTAACAAATCAAAATGCTCTTTCTTAGAAGGCCTGGACTCCATCTTGGTGGTTAGCACCTCCTTTAATTTCTGCTGCACAGCTTGTTAGCTCTCTCTCCTTCCCTCTCGTCCCCTCCTAGTTGCCCTTAGGTGTGGCTTTTTCCCTCCTGATGTCTCTGACTGCTGAGCAAGTGGAGCCCTTCTCTCTGGGTTCCCCAGGCTTCAACAGAGGTCAGATTGGACTTGACTTCAGCAGGTCCTTTGACCACCTGAGCAGTGTCCTTTCCCATTCTCCCACTCACAGATATTTCTTCAGAAGTGTGTCCCTAGTTTTGGGTATTCCTTCTCCCAAGGCAGCTCTCCTGAAGATCTCTGTGTTCTTGCCTGCTCCCCATATTTCTTTTGTGGCCACTCCTTGAAGGCCTGTCCTATATCAGCTCATGCTCATTTTGTCCTTCCCAATATTTGTTGCTTGGATACACGACCCTGCATCTCTGCTTTCTTGGTCTTGCCCCTTCTCCAAGACTTTCATTTTCTGTTTTTACTCTAGCTCTCAGAGTGATCACCAGGGCTAAGCCTAGAAAGATGCCACTGAAGGGAAAGAGATCTTGCAGACTGGAACTTCCCTACCTCTACCCCGACCCCCAGTTATCTCTATTGAGAAATGGCTACCAGGCAATCTCCAAGAGTCTGGGGAACTTTATGGCTGGTAGATTTCAGGGGACTATTCTGGATGTTTCCAGAGTGGAGCCGAAGCTCATCTTCAGGATATTTATATGGCGACCAGAAATCTCCAGTGCTGGCTGATGCCAGGCCTTTGCATGAAGTGCTTACTTCTGCTAAATTCTGTTTGTAGGAGCCTCCTCCTTGCAGAGGATGACACTCCCTTGCTGAGGGTTAACTGCTCAGGAAGCTTTTGATCTGCATGTGAAAAAGCAACCAAAGTCAATCCAGCAGGCAGCCCAGTTTGCTAGCTCTCTCCTTTTCTTCTCTGTCTCTAGATGACATCCAAATAGCCCTGTTCTGATGAGTGCCAGAGAGTAACTATTCTAAAATTAGAGGGCAAGAATGTCTTTTCAAAAAAACATTTTTAAAAAAAACTTTGGCTCTGCAACTTAGCCTTTCCCTCAGTGAGGTAGGCTTCCAGGGTGGCTGGTTTCACTGCTGTAAAGATAAATGGGAGGCTAAGTGGGGGTGCACGCACCTCCTGGGGCCATGGCTGGGGACTTGACAAGTCATTTATTCCAGGGAATAGCCTGGCTTCTCGCTAGCCTCCAGTGTAATCTCAGCCAAAGAGAAACCTGAAGTGGACGACCCCCAGCGTGGGTCCACTGCTTCCCACTCAGCACCTCCCAGCATCTGGTGGATGTGCACAATTTGTAATACTTTTGAGGATAATGACTTGGTCTCATGGAAAAAAGGAGAATTGGTCCAAGATAATGTCTGGTAAGCCTTGACATTCCACCCTGAAGCGATCCTACACTCATGTAGAATCACCGAACAGCTGCACGATCATATTACAGAATCTTCCTCAACAGCCGGCTTGTCATTGAATTCATCCCCAAATTCCAGCTTTTCTCAAACAAAAGGAGCCCTGATGTGGGAGGAGCTGGAGTCAGCCAGATGGAAGAGAAGTGCAGATTGCCAAGGCTGGGAGCACCCTTTGAATGTTTTGGTCCAATCCCTCTCATTTTGTGTGTGAAAAAACTGAGATCCAAAGAAAAGGTGAGAATTTCCCAAGGTAACACAGCGGAAGAGCTGGGTCAAGAGGGTGGGACTCTTGAATCACAGGACCCCAGGCCAAGGTGCCCACTCGGCTCTTGGGGTTGCGTGGCCCTCCCTGACCCCATTCTCAGAGAAGCCCGGGGAATGAGGTTCTTGGCCAGAGGAAAAGTGATGGAATCGCTTTAGTGAAAAGAAACAAAGCTGTATTGTCAGGAGGATGCTGAGTCTCCCAAGTCTGCCAGGAGAAGAAATCTTGCTGTTTTAGAGGGAAAATGAGGAGGAGGTGGTGGCAAAGTCCAGCTTTTATGAAGCCATAAATACAGAGTTAAACAACTTGAAGCAAGTTGCCTGGGTCTGTAACACAAGTAAACTTGTATCACTGGAATCTTTTTGGAGGACCAAACAGGAAAGAGCAAATAATAGTAGCCTTTCAATAGCAAGCCTTAAGCACCTACTTGGGGTAAGATATTGTACTATTGTGCTAGGTGCTATTGGGGATAGAGGAGAAAGTGTGGGCAGAGAATATTGTTCCAAGAGCCAGTCTGGTGCCTGTCAATAGCAATGTTTTTAGAGGCGCACACACACACATACACATACACATACACATGCATGTGTGTCAAGGAACGAAGTATTTCATAAAGTCCAATTCATTTTCTTTATTCCTAGATGATTTTCTATCTTTTTGGGCTGTTATTAATGTAACTTTCTCAATTTTTAACAGTATCCTCTGAATAAAATGTTGGCAACTCTCCTGAGTGTTTTTGAAACTGTATTGGTTGATGAAATCCAAAAGTCTGGCAACTACAGATGTGGTTGAAAGGACCTAGGCTCTAGGGATAGAGAGAGATGGGTTCAGATCTAGGGTCAGTCATTTATTAATTATCTGCCTTGGGAACATTTCTTAACCCTCAGAGTTCAAGTTTCCTACCTGTGATACAAAAGTCCCCAGAGCGGTGAAGCCTTCCTGTGGAAGTACTCACAACTGTTATTCCTCATCTCTTAGAAATTGTGTGTGTGTGTTTGTGTGTGCACACATGTGCACCTGCACGGTGCTAGGAGCTGTGTGGGAAACAGGCGGGCTTTAATAGCCTTTACTCTCACGGAGCTGAAAGTGTTGCTGGCGAGACAGTCCACCTCACCAGAAATCATGAGACAGAGGCAGAAAGTCTAGCATATCTTTCTTCTCCCCTAGAACAATTTCTTTGGTTTGGTAATGGTGACAGAAATTTTCAGAGATTGCTTTCCACAGTTCACATTATATTGTTTTTCCATGGCTGGTTTCAGTTTATACTAAGGCTCCCTCAAAGCTCATAAAGTTCCCTTTAAAACCTCATAAAATTTCACCTGTGAATATTTATTGCCCACAGGATGTGAGCTGTGTCCGTTTGGTTTTGATAGATTTACCATTATTAAACATGGACTCCTACTTCCCACCAGCCTTATGAAGATGGCTGCCTCCTCGTTTAGTGCAGTGGGCAATCCTCTCTGTTCCCCCGTGAGGAAATATTTCAGCTCCCTGCAATGATTCTTATTCCCAGGTTCCTGAGGTTCAGGAGTTTGCTCCAGCTCTGGGCAATTGATATGGTCCTTAAACTCACTCCAACTCACTCTAGCCTCCCAGACTCCTCCCAGATGCCATTCCCAGGAATCCATCCATGAATATTTGTTGACCTCCACAGTCAGAGGCATCTGAGACATTACAAGGATGTTAAAGATGTTCCTGTCATAGTCAAGGGAAAGTCTCAAGTGCATAAAAACAATTCAAATTAATTTCTTCTATTGACCCCAAACTCATCTCCCAGGGACATTTGCCCACTGGCCCTAGTCCTATATGACGATCCTACAAATATTTGCTGAAAGGCATCATGTTTCTCCTTTAACCTTTTCTTTTCCAGGCCAAATAATAATATCATCACGCCATTGAATCTGCTTTAAGACCCTGGTTTCCAGACTCTTTCCTGTCCTGGTTGGTACCCTCTGGGCTTCCCATTAGAGCATGTGTCTGAACCACACTGGAGTCAAGAGGAGTCTGTAGGGGTGGATCTCAGTCTGCCTGGCTGAAGATCCTCGTTCCCAGGATGAAGAATGAACCCGGCTGTGCAGAGCACTTCAGAAGATGTCAGCCAGTGCCCGAAGTTCACAGCAAGTTCAGACCCCGGTCAATTAAACAACAGCTCTGGGAAGTCCAAACAGGCAGATAGAGTGCCTTGATCAGAGAATCCACAGCAATTTAGGGGTGTAGGCTGCAGAGTCAGAGTAGAGGAAAAAATACAGAGATACAGGCTGGGATAATGTAGAAAGAGAAGGAAGTTACCTACAACTAGATGTAACCCAAGTGCCTAAGTCTCACGCCTAGGGTGTACAGAGTCCTGGGTCTGAATGACATGTGGGAGGCTCGGAGGAAGCTGGAGGAGCAGTCTAGGTGAAGAATTGTTGTTTAACCCTAAGGTGTAACAGAAGGTGAAGTCAAAGCTGCTGACCTACTCCTTGTTGTATTATCAGGATTCCTTTGCATGAAAGTGCAGACATCCAACTCATACTGTCTTATGCACAAAGGAAATCTATTTGTTCATACAACCCCAAGGTACTGGTACTGAGGGTAGGTCCTGCTTCAGGAACTGTTGGACTCAGGTGATTCTCTATCTGCCAACTCCAAGTTGATGTTCTTTTCAGACAGGTGTTTCCGAGTGGTAGATTCTGCAGCTTTTGTTCACTTATTCTCAGCTTCAAACTCAACTGAAAATGAGCCTCTGTTTCCTAAAAATTCTAAAATAAAGTCCCAGAATTGGAATTGGATCACGTGCACATTTCTGGAGCTTGGAGGTGGAGGTCTAACCTTGTAATGCAGAGAATGATGGAGAAGCAATTTCCCCAAGGGAAGTGGGACTGGATCCTGGTGAAGCACAGATGATAGATGTCTACATGATGCCTCACTCCAGATTAGCTCTGGAGCTGGGGTAGTCAGTTTCAGGCTGGGGCAGTGGAAAGAGCTGGCAGTTGCAATGAGCTGAGGGTGTCTGCCAATTGGAAGGCCTCTTTTTTGTCAATATTTATCTTAGCACTTCAGATATGGTCCAAGCAGCAAGGGGCACAAAGGGACCTCATCTCCACATTGCAGGCCCTGTCCTTTAAGGAAAGCCCAAGTGTGGGTTGTAGATGTCCCTCTGCATTCTCAACGCTCCTCCTGGGGGTGTATACTACACCCAGGAACTTGCTTTAGCTCTGTCCCTTTTCAACATCAGGTACATTTTGTGGGGTGAAAAAAGAACATTTAAAGCAGTCTTGCTTCTCCTCTTCTTGATCTTCCTCTGGAAGTAATCATAACAAAGCCTCATCATAATTTTAAAATTAAAAGTTTGGCTCAGCTTGGTAAGCCTGGGTTTGACTCGGACACAAATGTCATCCCCAAACTCAGCTCAGCCGTGGATCCACACTGAGTTGTTATTCGCCTCATCTTAATCTCAGCACTCTCTTGTGAAGGCTTTGCGGGAGAGGGACACTTCTCTGAGTAGGGGCTTCTTGGAGAACTGGAGTGACTCCATTTTTTCCTGGGGCGTTCTCCTTTCTTCTGTTTGGACAAGAAGAATCTGTCCTTCCCTGTCCTCCCTTTCAACTCTTCCACTCTTTGAGCTGGAAACTTTCCTGACAAAGTAAAGATGGAGGTGACAAATCATATTTGGGTCACATTCCTAGGTCTCCTCCTCTTGGCTACCCCTAGGCTAAGGAGTCTGGAAACTGTCAAATGATTCAGAATGAGCTGAATGGGTTCTTCATGCTTCACATTTGGTGCCAGGGAGCAGAGCAGTGGCTGATGCAAGAATTGAATGGAGCAGGAGTTGAGCTTAAAAAAAGAAAAAGAAAAAGAAATTGGCTGTAGCTAAGGAATCCTACAAAAAGTATTTACAAAGAGCACTCAGTGGGGGCCCATGCATGGCTGTAGATCTCAGGTTGCTGCTGGAGGCCAGGTAGAGCTGGACTCTGCCCACAGTATGTGCTCACTTGATACTTACAGGATTCCCTCTCTGTTCCTAGGACCTATTCCTGTCCAGGGCCATTGACAAGGAGTAATCAGGTTGGGCAATTGGAGAAGTTAGGATAGGCTCAGCAAAATCTTGGGAGGATGAACAAATGTCACTTATCACATCCACAGGTGACAAGCACGCAGCCATGGGGAAAAGGTGCTCATAGGACAGTGAGTTGTACCATGCTGTTCTTCAGCACCTTCTGCAGGCTGTGCATGCAGGCTGATGATGGCAGCTGCAGGTATGCCTTCGGGAGCAGGCAGCCTCCTGTCAATGGAGAAGGCTCACTGGGTCACTGTTGACTCCATTTTTCTTCATTAATCCTCCAGGTCTTGCCCCTCTACCCCCACCTAACACCCTTTCAGTCCACTGATCTTCTCCAGGATCCTGCCTTATTCTACTCCCAGACAGTTTTAAACCTGGGAGACCATTATCTGGTTTCTCTGGGGGTGGGGGGCTAAAGTGGGGTGGCCTGGTCTTCCCCTGCGCTCTTCCCAGTCAATCTTGAGCATAAACTCTCTGTCTTGTTTTCTTCAGGGAGGCTCCTTTGGATTGTCAAGAGCCTTTTCTTCTTCCAACAAAACCCTCCTTGCATCAATTTTTTTAAAAAATTGGTTTTTAAAATTTTTGAATTTGGAAGTTAAACAAATGAACAAAAAAATGGACTTTTTTCTCTTTGAAGTCACTTTGAACAATTTTTAAATTTCGTATAGGTAAAATAACTTGTGGGATATAGGACGGTTTTGAGACGTGGAGATGTTGTGTAGTGGTGAAACCTCGGCTTTGAGGATAGCCATCACCCAAACTACCTGTAAGTAATTTCTCACCCCTCACCCCACTCTCACCCTCCCACCCTTCTGAGTGTCCAATGTCTATTGTTTGAACAATCTTAATTCCCGCCCCCGCAAATGACACAGATGTTTTGAAGACAATAATTAAGACTGAGGAATTGTAAAAAAGAAAAGCACAAACACTGATATTTCAATATGTGATTCTATTTCATTCTCATTGGTTCTTTGTGTGGCCAAATAATTTGGGAGCAGAAAACTGATATCTACAAATAATCTTTTTTTAATATATTT
>NW_012118655.1:1206154-1225824 GCF_000951035.1 Colobus angolensis palliatus
ATATTTTATATATAATAGTTTATATATTATATATTTGTATATTATATAATAATGTGATTGAGTTTTTTTATATACCACACAATTCACTTGTTTAAAGTGTATGAAACAGTGGTTTTTATCCTATTCACGGAATTGCCACAATCTGTCCATACAAGTGGTTCTTTTGGAAAGTAGACACTGGAGCAATGGTGATGGATTTTGTTTTTGTTTTTGTTTTGAATTCTACAAAAAGTCCAATTCACACATGCTAAACTGCCCAATGTAAAATCTAGCACCAGAGTGTTTCCAGGGCACCAGCACCACCTATCCACCTTGCTTAGGGTAGAAGGAACTTCCGTTCATCAGTGAGCCCAGCCCTTGACATACATTGCATTATGTAATCTTTCTAAGATGATTCACCCTACAGGGGAGAATATGATTCTTATTTTTCAGATGAGGTAACTGGGGTGATTAAAAGTCACCCAGCTAGTAAGTGGCAGAGTTGGAGATTTTAATGCAAGTCTGGGTGAATCCGAGGCCATTTCATCCAAAGCTCTTTCTCCTGCCTTAGACTGCCTCTGAGGACAAAGGATAGCATGGGAGTGTTCTAGAAAAGTTTCTCTGCTTTCACGGGCTTGAACTTCTCTACTATTCTGAGAGCCCTGCAATGGAAATCTATGCCAGCTGGGTGTTTTCAAAATGTGGTTTGAAATGACTGGTTTGTCTGAGATGGCCATCAGTTGAGACTCCAGAGATATGGAGAAGGCTTTTGTCATGGGCCTCCTCCAAAAGAAGCAGATGACATGACCTTGTGTCTTGAGCCCAGATCATGAGACCCTGGAGAATGAATGCCTCTAGAATCATCCTGGTACTGCCTCAGTCCTGGTGACCCAGTAACCTGGGCAGAAGGGCAGTCTCCCAGGATTTGACCCCGGGACATCCTCATCCTGCATGGACCAAAGCCAGGTGGAGACAGGCCTGCCCCCCAGTTAACCCTCTGCCTTTGACCTCTCTTCTTCTTTTGACTTCTTGAATCCTTTTATGTATTTTCTTATGTCTTCCTATCTCCTTATTTGGACTTGCTCTTTTTTTTTTTTTCTGTTCCAATAAAACCTTCACAGCAAAGATTTAAGTGAATGACAATACCTAGTGTTGGTAAGTGGATGGGAAAACAGTCTCGTTTACCATTGCTGGGAATTTAAAATGGTGCATCCTACTTGGAAGGCAATTAGTAATATCTGTGAAAAGCTTTTGGACTCAGCAGTTTCAGTTCATGAAAGTAATACTAGGCCGGGCGCGGTGGCTCAAGCCTGTAATCCCAGCACTTTAGGAGGCCGAGACGGGCGGATCACGAGGTCAGGAGATCGAGACCATCCTGGCTAACACGGTGAAACCCCGTCTCTACTAAAAATACAAAAAAACTAGCCGGGCGAGGTGGCGGACGCCTGTAGTCCCAGCTACTCTGGAGGCTGAGGCAGGAGAATGGTGTAAACCCGGGAGGCGGAGCTTGCAGTGAGCTGAGATCCGGCCACTGCACTCCAGTCCGGGCGACAGAGCGAGACTCCGCCTCAAAAAAAAAAAAAAAAAAAAAAGAAAGTAATACTATAGAAATACTTGCACAAAGGTATATGCACAAAGAGCTTTTTTTTGAGACAGGGTCTCGTCTGTTGCCCAGGCTGGAGCTCAGTGATGCGACCACGACACACTACAGCCTCAACCTCCTGGGCTCAAGCAATCCTCCCATGTCAGCCTCCCAAGAGGCTGAGAATACAGGTGTGTGCCATCATTCCTGGCTAATTTTTCATTTTTTGTAGAGATGAGGTCTCACTGTATTGCCCAGACTAGTCTCAAACAGTCCTGGCCTCAAGTGATTCTACTGCCTCAGCCTCAAGCAGTCCTCCCACCTCTGCCTTCCAAAGCGCTGAGATTACAGGCCGGAGCCGTCGCACCCAGCCTGTTAGAGCTTTCTTTGTAAATCGGAAACCATCTAAACATCCACAGTAAGGAACTAGTTATGTAAACTGGTACGTTGCTATAAGGATACTTTGCAGTCATTAAAATGGTAGTGCTCTGTATATTCTCATAGAGTCAGCCAAAGTTGTTTATACATAAGTGGTTGAGAACAGTATGCACATTATGATAGTTAATATTTATTATCTACTTACTATGCATCAGGCATTTGTACTTTCACTTATTGTCTTATTTAATTATCAAAGTAAACATGTAAATATTATTATTGTTCCTATTTTCAGACAAGGCTTTACAAAAAAATTTACAGATCTTGTCCCAATGCTGCACAGTTAATTAGTAGCCAAGCCAATATGAGAACATGGATCTGTCTCGCTCCTAAGCTTTCCAGTGTAATCACATTTTTGTAGACAGTATGATAATATGCATGGATGTTAGCACAAGTGTTAAGAAAACAAAAATTTGCTTGGAGAACTGCCGTTTATCCTCCTAGACTCCTTGGGTGTTTACTTTCTCTCTTTCCATTTCAGGCAGAGTCAGTCACCCCGTCTTGGGTGCTTCCAGAGCCGCTGTGAATATCCCAAATACCCCTCACCAACCTCTATCTTAAACATTAGCTTACATGTTTGCCACCACTATTATTACGCTCTGTCCTCACCAGCTAAGTCTGGCTTATTTGGTTTTATAACCCCAGTGCCTGGCACAAAATAGATAGATGGCCTCAGATCACTCATTGAAATCCTAAAGGAGTTTAATACTCATTAAGCCAAGGGCCAGGGGGTCAGGTTCAAGGTCAAGATATCAGGGCAGATGGCCACTGCTGCTATTCTGGGGAAAGGGCCTACTGGGCAGATCAGGGAGCTAATCTCAATTACTCTTAGGATCACTGGAGCAGAGTTCTGAGCCCCAGAAGGAAGCTTTCCATAGGGCCAGAGCAGATAGACTGGGAAGCTAGTGAACCTAAAGTTTTAGGACCCGTGAAGGTCCTGTATTAATTTTGCACTTGTAATTTTGCAACCTTTATGTGAGAGAGGG
Source organism: Colobus angolensis palliatus (assembly GCF_000951035.1). Taxonomy (NCBI): domain Eukaryota; kingdom Metazoa; phylum Chordata; class Mammalia; order Primates; family Cercopithecidae; genus Colobus; species Colobus angolensis. The sequence continues at coordinate 1,209,137 of NW_012118655.1, forward strand.
TTCCCCTAAGCCTGATATGGTGGCTCATTCCTGTAATCTCAGCACTTTGGGAGGCCGAGGCAGGCGGATCACTTGAGCCCAGGAGTTTGAGACTAGATTGGGCAACATGGCAAAACTCTGTCTCTACAAAAAATTCGAAAATAGCCGGGTGTGGTGGTGTGTACCTATAGTCCCAACTCCTTGGGAGGCTGAGGTGGGAGGATCACCTAAGTCTGGGAGGTCAAGGCTCCAGTAAGCTGTGATTGCAGTACTGCACTCCAGCCTGGGTGACAGAGTGAGACCCTATCTCAAAAAATGAAAAATAAAAAAAAAGAGAGGGCTCTCCTACAGGTGGCATAAGGTTCAAACTCTACAAAACCTGTGTTGCTGCCCTGTCCAGAACTTTTCTATCCCAGACACTTCTCCCTCCTTTTTTCCTAAGGTGATCTTTCCTTAAATGTCCCCTTAAATGTCACGTGTCAGTGTTCTGAGCGTCCCTGTCATCAATCACCTTAATTGTCATCACTTGCACTTCGATGCAAATCAATTGCATTAAACAATGCAAATCAGTGCTCCCCAGGAAGATAGCTTGGGTGTCTTGGGTCTGTATGGTGTTGAAATATTTTGGGAAGCCCAGGAGAAGCAGCATATTTATCTGTTATCAGACCTCAAGGGTCAACTGAAATGTCGACTGGTGTTGCACCAGGCTGCAACTGAAACTTCTCTTGTGGGAACACTAGGCGCTTCGAGCTCATCAGAAGCCTGATTGGCAAATGCATTCATCTGTGATTAATTAGAACATGGCGAAACAATGTCATCTTAATAGGGTCATTAAAAATAAGTCATTTAACTGCTTGGAAACCAACTCTTTCAAAAGCAAATGTAGGGGCCCTTAGAAATAAAAATACTGGGAATTCCTCCTGTAAATCTTTGCTCTGTAGACTGTATTAGCCTCTCCAAAAGCAGAGCAGATCCCAAGGTCACAAGGGAGTGGCTCTGGGCACATGAGATGAGATTGAGTAGAAAACATGTTCACTCACAGCAGCTCTGTCCCCCGCCCCAGCCCCCGCCCCCCTTCAGGGCTCCTAGAAGCCTCTCTTGGAGGGAGACAAATGGTTTTCATTTAAGAAGTGATCATTGGCTGGGTGCGGTGGCTCATGCCTGTAATCCCAGCACTTTGGGAGGCCGAAGTGGGCGGATCACCTGAGGTCGGGAGTTCAAGACCAGCCTGACCAACAGGGTGAAACCCCATCTCTACTAAAAATACAAAATTAGCCGGGCATAGTGGCGTGTACCTGTAATCCCAGCTACTTGGGAGGCTGAGGCAGGAGAATCGCTTGAACCTGGAAGGTGGAGGTTGCCGTGAGCCAAGATTGTGCCATTGCACTCCAGCCTGGGCAACAAGAGCAAAACTCCGTCTCAAAAACAAACAAACAAACAAAACAGAAGAAGAAGTGATTATTTAGTGACTCCTGCACAACCTCTTTCTGCAGCCCCTGGCCTCTGATTGCACAGCCTGTCCCATGAGGTGGGAGGAGAAGCTGGCCTGTGGTTTAAGAGTAGTTGATCTTTTTGAAAAATCCTACATCTTAGCCCATCTCTCAGCTCCACATGATCTATTCTCAGAAAATGCTAACCGGCCAGAAGGAAAGAGCAAGGGAAGAAAAGGAGGAGGGCAAAGAGTAAAAGAGGAGAAAGGAAAGAGTGACAATGAAAAGCAAGTAAGAAAAGTGAAGGGAGGAAAGAGAAAGATGGAAGAAGAGCGGGTTGGTTGGCAAAAGGGAGAAAGTGTGAGTAGTGGCCCCGAAAAACAACAGTCTGTGATGAGACATGGCCACAGTATGAATGGTGTATTTTAGAAACCTTCAGGAAAAAACAAACAAACAAAAAAACCGGTACTTTTCCCACAAATGTAATGAAGACTCCTCCTTAGCCCAGGTGTCCCACCCTCCTCCCCGAGCCCCAGCACAGCATCCCTTCCTTCCCAGAACCCACTTCACCAACATATGCTGTTAGTTTCTGCCACCTAATCTGGGGAGTCCTATGAGGTAATGGGTCTTTCAGGATGGTGATGGGATCTTGCAAACTCAAAACAACACGTAGTGGGACAATTGCTCAAGTGATTCCTGACATAGCACCACCTGGGGTAAACACAGGCCAGCGGCTGAATGGCTGTGCACAAGCACTCAGTGCCAGAGGTGGAGTGGAGCTGTGATTCAAGATAAGGAAGAGCCTCCCAGGCAACGAGAGTGGCAGCAAAGCCCAGCACAGCTTCAGCCCAGGCTCTTGCACTGGCTTTCCTTTGTCTTTCTGGTTTTATTATAAATATACTTGTATAAAAATAAGTACCACTCCACTTTTGTATACCACTTTATAATTTAAGCATTTCCCATGCATTCTCTCATTTGATCCCTTCGCACTTAAAGTTGTTTTAAAATTAGCTAAATGTTCAATGTTTTTATAATTTTCCTCACTCGACCCACATATTTTCCACAAACATTACTGGTCTATCACTTCCCTATACCCGCAACACATGCAACAACAACAACAACACATCTTCTCACCTTTTTTCTATGCCTTTTCTAAAGCAGGCTTTTCCTCCTCTGGCCAGTTCTCATGACATTGTAATTGCAGGTTTTTGCACTTCTGCTTTCCTGTCTACATCTCCAGGATTGTAATCTTTTGTTCCCTCCACTTACCTCTGACAAAAGGTTTGATCTTTGCACCTGTGGCTTGACTCTTTACCTCCTCCTTCCACATTAGCTTAGCCAACTCGCACCAGGTTCTTTCAGGACCAGAGGACAATTAGAGGCACAATTAGATGAAGTGTTGGCTAATCACCTCTGCCTTGTGTCCCACTCACTGCAGCTGCTTTTCTGCTCCTCGATATTATTATTATTATTATTTTGGAGAAAGAGTCTCACTCTGTTGCCCAGGCTGGAGTGCGATGGCATGACTTCAGCTCACTGCAACCTCCACCTCCCGGGTTCAAGTGATTCTCCTGCCTCAGCCTTCCCAGTAGCTGGGATTACAAGCACGCACCACCACACCTGGCTAATTTTTGTATTTTTAGTAGAGACTGGGTTTCACCATGTTGGCCAGATTGGTCTTGAACTCCTGACCTCTGGTGATCCGTCTTCCTCAACCTCCGAAAGTGCTGGGATTATAGGCATGAGCCACCGTGCCCAGCCTATTATTATTATTATTTGAGATGGAGTCTCACTCTATCACCCAGGCTGGAGTGCAGTGGCATGGTCTCAGCTCACTGTGACCTCTGTCTCCTGGGTTCAAGCGATTCTCCCACCTCAGCCTCCCGAGTAGCTGGGATTACAGGCATGCATCACCACGCCCGCCCAGCTAATTCTTTTGTATTTTTAGTAGAGATGGAGTTTCACCATGTTGGCCAGGATGGTCTCAAACTTCTGACCTCAAGTCATCCACCTGCCTCGGCCTCCCAAAGTGCTAGGATCACAGGTGTGAGCTACCACGTCCAGCTCAATATCATGTTGTTTTGAATTCAGCTCTTTAATTATTAGCTGGGAAACCTTGGGGAAGTTATTTAATCTCCTTGAGCTTCACTTCCCTGATTCTCAGTAAAATCAGCGTACTAGTAGAACTGAAAGTAGGCTTGTGGTAAGACTTAAAGAGATAATGATGCATAGAACCTCGTGCCTGGTAGGGGGTGGGTGCCTATCAATGTCAGTTCCTAATCTCTTCATTGCACTTTCACATCTTTCTGACTAATTAGGAACACAGCATTATTGGAAAACCACTTGACTGTGGAATCACTAGACCAGTTTAATTCCAGCTTTTGCCTCTTTGGACTAGACCTTCATTCTAGTCTCAAGTAGCACATGCCTAAAATGGTGACAATAAACATCTTCTGTATTCACCCACCAAGCTGGTTGTAAGGATCAAATGGAAGGTGTGTAAAAGTGCCTCTGAGATTCAAAGGTGACATCCCGACACAATTCTTAGTGATAAGACATTCTCTGGGACAGTACTGGGTTGACCCACTTCCTTTTTATTTTCCTGTCGCTTCGTAAGGAGCCTTTTAAGATTTTTGGTAACATTAAAATAAACATATTATAAAATGTATTATCTTAACCTTGTAAGTGTACAGTTCAGTAGTGTTAAGTATATCCACATTGTTGTGCAATCTTCAGAACTTTTTTCATCTTGAAAAACTTGAGAGGATTTAAAAACATCCTTCTCTCTAGACTACTAGCATCTACTGTGTAAGGCTTCACAGTATTTCCCTTTTGAGATTTCCTTCTTAAGCCCTCTGAGGCAAAGGTGGGTCATTGAGCCTCTACTGAGGCAGCCAGTCCAGGAATATTTTAAAGTTAAGTCCTAGAGATGGGCCCATGGGTTGCCCCTGTGCCATCTGGAACCTGTTTTTCCCTCAGTGAAACTCTCCCTTCCTATATCTTTGCAATGGTAGAATCAGAATTTGGCTTCCAGTGGTACCTACTTTTCTTTCCACTGTACAGGCAAGTCATCACTATCCTAAGATGGCTTAAATGGCTCAAGCTGGCCCTCTTCCTGTTGCTTCTTTAGCAGGAAAAAGGGCATCCTCCTGGGGAACAGCCTCTCTCTCAGGCCGAACTCATCCTTCTCTTTGGGGCCATAGCTCCACTAGAAGGATCTTGACTATATTCTATAAAAGAAAACTTCTGCCAGCAAATGTTGCTTCAAATGTCTTGTTTTCTCGGATTAATTCTAAATGACCCTTTAAAAACATTTCCTTTCTTTTTGGCTTTTTACTTCTTTCTGTCTCTTTTTCAAAGTGAACTCCTGGGCTCTTAGAATAGAACTCCTGTTCTGTTAGAGAAACTTTATCACAGCATAGTAAAGGCAGATGCTGAGCAGCCAAATGATCTGAGCAGCTCTGAGCCGAATGATCTGAGCTGTATGACTTTGGGTAAAGTTACTCTCTGGGCCTCAATTTTCTAATCTTTAGAATAGGTATAAGAATATCAACCTTTTTTGCCACTGAGAATTTTTGTGAGGATATAGCAACAAAGAATAATGGACAAGGAATTTCCTCCCAGAAAGCAGATCTAGAGCCTGCCTGCCAGATTGGTTGGCTAGGAATTTTAGTTTACTGCCAGGGCAGAAACTTCTCTTTTTTTTTGTCACCAGTAGGATTTGATAGGTCTGTGGTCCAATGTGCATTTCCCATTTTTTCTTTTTTTGAGTTGAGTTGGAGTTTTTATGTGGTTTTCTAGTTTCTCTCTCACCTTTGTGTATCTGAGGCATTAGGGCAGAGAAGCTATCTTTTCAACTTATGGACCATGGTCATGAGAAGCACATGCAGACCTTACAGGGAGCTTGCACAGTAGCCAGTGATCCTGGACTTTGGACAAGACAAGACTTTGGTTTTCTTCATCGATAATGACGGCATGAGAATACACACAGGAATAGGAATGCCCATGGATGCCTAGGAGTCAGAAGAAAAACTGAGGCAGATGCCATTCAATAACCCATCAATATCCATTCTCCTCTTGTGCCTTTCCAATACAGATGTGAAAGGACAGTTTTGTTTTGTTTTATTTTGTTTTGAGATGGAATTTTGCTCTTGTTGCCCAAGCTGGAGTGCAAAGGCACGATCTCGGCTCACTGCAACCTCTGCCTCCTGGGCTCAAGCGATTCTTCTGCCTCAGCCTCTTGTGTAGCTGGGATTACAGGCAGGCACCACCATGCCTGGCTAATTTTTTTATTTTTAGTAGAGACGGGGTTTCACCGTGTTAGCCAGGCTGGTCTCGAACTCCTGACCTCAGGTGATCCAGCCACCTTGGCCTCCCGAAGTGCTGGGAGTACAGGCGTGAGCCACCATGCTCTGCCTGTGAAAGTACACTTCTAGATCTCCCAGCTTCCTGGCTGCTGGGTGTGACTGTCATGCAGTTCTGACCAATGAAATGCAGGTGCAAGTACCCTGGGGAGTCTTAGCTTCCTGAGTAAAAGCCCAAAGCCTTGTAAGGAGATAGTCCTTCACCTCTTCACCTTTCCCTTCTTCTGCATTGAACATGGATGAAAGCTAGAAGTAGAGCAGCCACCTTGCAACCTCGAGGCAACAAGTAAGAAGATGAAAGCTAGCAGGCCACACCTCCAGGGAGGGAGACGAAGTGCTGAGTCCCCAGTGGGAAGACTGAGCCATGGCCCCCAATGACTGGCTACTTCTCCTCCTGAAATGTGAACCTCCTGTTAGTTTAAGCCATAGTTGGGCTTTCTTTTATTTTGTGGTTGATTGCAATCCTAGGTTGTACAAGAGCAGGGGTATTAAAATTTTAAAAATTAGCAACTATCCCCTGAGAGTGGGGTCTCCCAAAAGCACTTAGGTGGATGTGCGAGAGGCGTTGGCTACTTGAGGAGTGAAGAGCTTAGGTGATTCTGGGACTGAAATAGAGAGCAATCTTTTGAACCTGGGGCTGTGAGGTTTAGAAGAGGCTGAGAAGATTGTCTCTTGTGCAAGAGTTCATTTGAAGACAAGCCACTCCTTGGAAGATGGTTGATGGGACTCTTTGGAGACTCAGCCCAAGACATGAGTGTAGAACAATGGATCAGCAGAGCAGCACTGAGACTGAACCAACTCCTGAATGTACTTCAGGCAAATTTAACAAGGTGGAGTTGAAATGTACATAATACCAGCATACTGCTTTCTCACTAGGCTCTGACAGTCACACCCATTAAAGATTTAGCTACCCGTTTAAACTTGAAGAGTTTTGCAAACTCTCTCTGTCTTTGTTTTAGGTTCTGTTTGAAAAGGGTCAACTGTCTTTCTCTGCACAAATAGGAAAATTATACTCATATTTTGATAATTATTGCATTTTGAGTGTTTGAGAATGGGGTTGGGTTTATTTTTCCTAGTTATTGCTAGTCTTTGTTTTCGGTTCTAATTGAAAAGGGTCTATTGTTTTTCTCTGCATAAATAGGAAAATTCACGCTCTAAGGAGGGGCAGGGTGCTAATGACCCTCCCAGGTGAGGAAGTACGGAGAGTTTCACTGAGCTGGAGCAGAGAAGGGAAAACTCAAAGGATGGGAAAGCTGCAGAGATTCTGCCTCCACCTAAGATTTCATAAGCTCTCCCTCCTTAAGCAATTGATTTTCTTCCCAGCATTCCTACATTGTTTTAAATTAACACTACTTCACTGCACCAGTTGATCATTGAACCATTTTTTTTTTTCATACTTTGCTACATTTGTAGGAAATCATGTGGTCCAGTGGGATCTGGAGGTCCACTGTGAGGTCTCTGCAGTAAAGTTACAGGACTCAAGAGAATGGCCCCTTTCATCAGCCTTGTAGTGCTGCTCTCTTGAGCAGCGATGTCTATTGTGACCACGTGCAGAGTTGCCTGTTGAGTGGCTCTCTAGGAGGAAGACTACCTTTTGGACCTCTCTCCACTATGTCACATACCCTGTCTTTCTTTTTGTCTTCTATGTTGTTAATGGTTATTATTGCTTTTCTTGATTAACCTTTTCTTTCTTTACTCATCTCCATGAGTGAAGGTTTATGGAGACTTTCCTCATTTGTTCTTTGATTTTTACTATGTCTGTTCCATTTTCTTCACCTTTATAGGGGAAAAGGTGCTCTGCATTGATCACTCCTGCAAAAGGGGAGAGCTATTTTTGTTATTTAAAGTCCTTGGCTTGGTGCCTCCTTTTGAGTATTTTTAATGTAGTTTTAACATGTCCTAGTTCTTCATGGCATTTCGAAAAGGGAGAGAGTCTCCTTTCCCCTTAATGATTCCTATTATAGTTTTAATTTCTTCCTGTTTCAGTAGGAATTTGCATATTCCCTATTTGATCTTGCCAAGTTTCCAAGATTTTGAGAATTCCATTTCAATCAGGAAAGAGAATCGTGGTCATCACCCCACTCCCATGAACCATGTGTCTTTGGGTCAATTAGCTCTGTGTACCTCAGTTTTTCCACTTACAGCATAAACATACTTTCCCTAAAGGCAAAGCACTGGATAAGATAATTTCTCAAGCATCTCTACTGCTTTAATATATGATCTTATTTTATGTGCCAAATTTTAAGGATACAGGACGGTCAAGGCTCACTAGTTACATGTGTGAGCAATGGAACCAATCTAGATAATGCATATGAAAGGTATTTGAAATTGTAAAGTGCTGCACAGGTTTTTTTGTTTTAATCCCAACAATGTGACATAAACTTATCAAAAGAAGAGAGAGAAATGGGCTAATAAGAGGCACAGGATATGTACAAACTAGAGGTTGTTACAAAACAAAAACCATCCCTTTTCTGATCATTGCAAAATTAACATATGTACATTTATCTTTTTCTTTTTAATGGCTATATAATATTCAACTTTATGAATATATGTGTATATATTCATATATGTATACTCAGCTTTATGAATATGTGTGTATGTACAGATATATGTATATTCAACTTTGCATATATACATATTTATAAAGGAGAATATTATATAGCCATTAAAAAGAAAAAGTAAAGCTACATGTGTTAACTTTGCAATGGGTTCCTGATACAATGTTTTGGGATAAAGTGGAGTGCCAGACAGGAAACATAGCTTGATTCATTCGTTAATGATTTGTTCTCCTATCTACATATCTACAAAATCATTCTCCTATATAGATATAATCGTTCTCCTATCAATGAGATAGTTAGGTTGCTTTCACTTTTTTCTTATAAATGGTACCACAATGAACATTCTTGCACATATATATATTCATGCAATTATTTCTGTAGCGTATTCCCAGAGGTAGTATTGCTGGCTTCTAGGATTTGCTCACTCATAGTTTAATAGCAACGAATCCTAAATCCTTTCGTCCATATGTTACTTTTCATTTTTAACATCTGCCCCTCTTCCCCATGATGACTGAATTTCTCTCTCTTCATTTAAAATATGACATTGCTCTAAAATATTTACATTCTTACTTTGATGCAGAAATTCTATTTCTGGAAATTTATCTTATAGATATAATTAAGGATAAGTACAAAGATTAGCTATATTTATTATTAATATTGAAACAATATAAACAGTAGTAACATTACTATTCTTAAATATCATAGTATTATGATGACACCATGTAAATCTACAAGTACATATTACTTGATAATATTATTATTACTTGACAATGTTGTCCTTATTACTATGTACCTATTATATTCCAGGCATTGTATAAAGTGTTTTAAATACATTATTTTACTTAATTCTAACGATAGGTTTTGGTGTAAGTACTATTAGTAAAACCCAATGCTGTGGATTAGGGAACAGGCTTAAAGAGATTAACTTTCCTGGAGATATACAGTCAATAAAGAGGAAACCTGGGGACTGAACTGAGATAGTTTGGCAGCAGAACACACAGGTTTAGCCACTGCACTAACTCCATATATATATATGTAAGTGAACCCAGTTCCTTCTACGTGCATGGAAGAGTTAGGAGAGCGTTTGGAAGATTGTCTTTGGGTTCATAGGTTTGAGAATATTTTTAATTATCATTTTGGCTTGTTTATTTCTTCTGATTTTTTTCTATAATGATAACATGTTACTTTTTAATAATAAATTAAAGCAAAGGCTTGAAAAATAATAAGGAGATCCAGTTTGACCAGAGTTTGTTTACATATTGCAGAAAGACATTTGATTATTGAAATTGTTTTGAATTCTTCCAAAATTTATTCTACATATTTGATATTTTAGCTTGTTTCATATTTTATCTGTAAATTTACATAAAATAATCAGCTTTTGGGGGGAAAGTCATGAATATTTGTGAATTCATTCTTCTACTTTTTCCTGTTTCTCTTTCACCTTTGTTCATCTTCCCACCAACCTCCCACTGCTTTTGAAAATTCACATTCCTTTCCGGACTTTGTTGCCATTTATGAGCTGTTGGGCTCTGATATACCTTCGGACTATCAGCCTGTCTCCTGACCCTGCAGAGTTCTATGGAACCCTTTTGTTCACTTGTTAGGAAGTTAACTTTAACAACTTGACATATTTAGCTAGGGCTTTACAGTTTAAAAGTGCTTTCACATGCATAATCTTATTTGATTTCCCCATATTTTCCTTTACAGGAAGCAGGGAGAACCTTATTAACCCCATTTTCCAGAGGAGGAAACAGCTTTACTAAGTTTCCCTTCACCAAGGCTACACAGCTAGCAAGTGCAACGCTGAGAGCAAAACCCAGACCTCTGCATTCCAAGTCCAGTAGTCCTTCCTTCCATTCTCTCATACCACCTCTGAACAGTTATCAAAGGCCACCAGATAGAGAACAACTATTCCCCAGACCCAAAGACTTCTATCTTAAATGGATGGGCAGATCCTTTTAATATCCAAAATGGGACCCCGGCAGTGAAACCAATCAAGGTAGCATTGGGTTAGAAGGCCAGCCTTTTCCCAGACATGGAGCAGGCACAGAGCTATCCATGGTCCTGAGATCGCCTGCCCTGAGCCCGTGCTGACCACTGCAGACACTGCCTGTCTGACTTGCTCTTTACTTGTCCACTACTGCATAACTTAGTCTTTTGAATCTCACTGACTGTTCTGTCTCGTGTGACTTCTCTTTTTTTCTTGGTTATTATTTCAGTGGGTTTCAGGATCAGTGGTGTCTCTTGGTCCAAAGTTATACGTATACTCTACAAAAACTTTTCTCTGCGTGATTGCCATCCTTAAAGCAAACAGCAAATTCAGTTCCTTGAGAAACAGTGACTTTCTCTATTCATCCTCAGCTTTGAAAAGTGAAAATCAACCTATGTCCAGTTTTTCTTTCTAGCCTTCTGCATACTTATGCACTTGTTTCCTGTGTATCTGGCTTAAGTCCTGCTTTACCAATACTTTGTTAACATCTTTTTTCTTTCAAGTCTTTTTTTCCCCCTCTTACCTTTGCCTTCTTTGTCTCTTTCCTGTTTCTTGGGCTGTATGCAATACATTATTTCTATTGCCACTTACCTATTTCTGAGGTTTTAAATTCCGACAATAGTTAACAAATATGTTTCTTAGCTTTAATTTGTCTTAGTTTCTCTGGCTCAGGGTTTCTCAAAGAATGTCTCAGAGTATATACGAATCAAAATCCCCCATGGCATTTAAATTTCTGGATTCCATCTCTGAGCAGTTCTTCTCCTTTGACTAGGGCCCTTTTCCATCTGATTTCCCTTCTTATGGACTTGGAGACTCCTGTTCCAATGAAGCATTGGCCAGTGCATGAGAAAATGGATCTGAGCTGTGCCTCTCCAAACTCTCACATTACCATCCCTATCAGCGTCTGTTCCTGCTCCACTGCCCTCTGCTTCCCACTGGACTGCGTGTGGTTTGTGACTGTCATATGCTCTTGTATCTAGGCCCTCCAGCTCCTCCTTCCCTCCTCTTCATCTTCCACCTCAACCCTACTTTTTGTTTATTTCTTTTTTTGGATAGCCTGCTTGAATTTCTCTAGTGTTTCCTATAGCTCTAGTATCTAGCTTGAATATCCCTGGTAGTCCTATAGTATTTTCTTACTCTTCTCTTTTTTCTCATTTTTTTGGGGAAACATGTGCTTTCATCTCAGGAAGTACCATTTATAAGGTAAAGCTGGTCTAGCTCTTATGATAAAATTGTGGGGAAAGTAAAATATGTATCATAATTTCTTTTTACAGATAAGGAAACTGAGATCTGGAAAACTTAAAGTTCAAGATCACTGACAGAGGTGGTACTAGAATCCTGGTCTGAAGACTTTTATATAGCAATTTAGTTCCACAAATACTTCTTGAGTTTCTACTCTATGCAAGGCACTGAATCAGGCACTAGAGAAGCAATATGGAGAAAAACTTCCCTCTCTGGTTTTATGAAGCTTCCAGGAGTCATTAGGAAGTTAAGAGATGCCCAAATGACACAGTACCAGGCGCTGTGTTCAGTACTTCAAGCTCTAATACATTTATACATGAAATATAATGAGATCCAAGAGGAAGGAGGGAATACCTGAATGCTTTTAACTAAGGGGTAGGGAGAGGTGGCACAAAGATGAATTACTGGACATGTGAAGTTTGAGATGGGCATCAGAAAATGTGTAAAATTTCCAGTGGAAATACACTGCATGTTTGGAGAATACCCTAGGGATTTCAGGCTTCAGGGCTGAGATATTTGAAAATAAGTAGGTTTAGGAAAGTAACTTGGGGCTACATCATGCAAAGACTTTAATGTCAAGCTAACGGAGGTGGGTGACGTCTAAAACTCTTATCATTCACACTATTGCCTTCACACATGCATGGGATATATGCAGAATCCTAAGTATCACTTTATAAATAATAGCACAAATTCAGGCACAATGGAGAATGCACCAAAATGACAAGACCAGCACGAGAACTCCAGAGCAACGTGGTGACAGCACTTCTGAACATCAAATGGGGAACCAACCCTCAGAGTTGCTCAGGAGAGGACAATCCTTTATCTCATAAAGCTGACATCTGCTACTCAGGGCTTGTATTGGCTTCCCCTGAGTGTTCTACACCTGAGATATAGTGTTTACAGCTGCATCTTGAGGTCTTTGTCATATCTTTCACATTGTGATAACAGAGAATAAAAATTCCCATAAATACTTTAAGCCACTTTAAAGAAATGGGGGAGTGTGGAGTAAGACAACATTTAAATACAAAGCAAAGAACTAACTTTTCTAAAGGATATAGTAAGCAGTGTGTGGCTAAAAATAGCCACCTGTTCCAGGTCAGATCCCAAATTGAAGAGCTCTTCACACACCAGATTCAAAAAGCATCTGTCACCAGTAGCCATGGCAACAGCCGTCCCTGAACAAATGTGGAGAGATGTTTTTGGAATAGGGCTGAGAAAGGAAGTGGCCGTGACAGTCTCTGCAGAAGGGGTGAACCCTTCTGCTCCCTTCCTGGCTGAAGCTTCATCTTGCTTTCCCATGTCCCAGCCCTTCTAATTTTCTACAGTCATTGGTTCTTGTTTTCTTCAAAGAAGCAGTTTATAGAGTTGGTTAGTGCCTATTTAATGGGCTGGACAGGGAGAGGAGACGGGAGGTAGGATTGGACATCCCACTGGCACTACAGAGATGGGATGGGAGGCCAGACTGCTTGACGGGGTTGGGGGAGGATGGGAACTTCTGAAGAAGGGGTTGGTGTGTGCTGTATTATTTTGCTGTTCTCATGTTTTCCTTGTCAATGATCCTCTTAAAATGTGTTTCTCACTTCATGTTGCAATATTAAATCCTGTATGTCTGGGTTTTTTGTTTTGTTTTGTTTTAATTGCTTTTAAGGAGTTTGTAAACTCCTCGAGGGCAGGGAGTCCTCTTCCTGGTTTTCCCTATAGCACTGAGAAACTCCTCCAGTCTGTCATAGTGTTGCTTGCATGACACAGCACCATGGAATCCTCTTAGGGCTCGGAATGCCTACCCAAAAGCTGTATTTAGCCTCCCACCTGTCAAATCCTGGAGTCCCCAGTTTTGAAAAGTGGTTGAAATGTGTTAAGTAGTTGTGTTGTCCTTGAAGACATTTGTAATCTATGAATGAGATGACTCTGAATTAATGTGCACAATAAGCTCTCTTCAGTGTATGAATAAATGTAAATGAATAAAGATGCTTGTGATGAAGCTGGTGATGAGGGCAGTTATGTGAGGATTAAAGAAAAGCCAGAATCTTCTGAGTGTGTTCTCCATACGGTTTAATAAGGAAGACATCTGGCCACTGGAGAAAGAAGACTGAGAGCAGACTTCTCGTCCAGAGAGGGGTCAGCTAGACTTTCTAAAGACAAAGTCAAGAATTCTTGGGCATTCTTGAGATCTTCAGTAGATGAAATCTGAACACTATCTGGGTTTCTTTAGGAAGAGTTCTTCTTAAGCACATAGTTCTAGATCTTGGTTATTTCCATGGTATTCTCCTCATTTTTTCTTGCTTACCTGATGAAGAAGATAAACTATTTATTAAGCACCTACACCCATGTGTCCTTCATGGTGCATAAAGTCCTAGGCTTAGCAGGCGCATGGGACCAATTGGTCACTCATTCATTCATTCATTCATTCATTCATTCAACAAATCTGTCCTGAGGGCTACTGTGTGCCAGGAATTGTGCTGGGTGCTACATAGTCTCTGTCCCATGGACCTTACATTTGGATAAGAATATGAAATTTTTATTGTTATAAGGGTTCTTGATGATGATGATGATGATAACCATCCCAGCTATAGCACAGGCAATTCTGGTTAGTGCATAAGTGTATTAACTATTTTCTGTATTCTTGATTCTTTATTTTCTGTATTCCTGATGCTCTGGCATGTAGAGCCTTGCTGATCCTGGAGAGACTGTTCCTCCAGAGCTAGCTAATTTCTAGATGTAGCACACTTTTTATATGCAACCAATCCAGATAATAAACCAACCAATCCAGACCCCATACCTGCCAACGCCTCCTTTATGCAGTTCTCAGTTTGAGCTACTATCCCCCTGCGATAATCGCCCCAGTCTTAGGAACCAGGCAACTAGGGGCAGTCCCTCCACACTGAGACCCCACAGAAACTATTTCATCTAGCCAATCCTAAACTTGTCCAGCTTGCTTACCCTGTCTCACCTATTCCTTTGTGCAAAACTACAATAAAGCGGGTCGAGTGCGGTGGCTCACACCTGTAATCCCAGCACTTTGGGAGGCCGAGGGAGGCAGATCACGAGGTCAGGAGTTTGAGACCAGCCTAACCAACATGGTGAAACCCCGTCTCTACTAAAAAAAAATTAGCCAAGCATGGTGGTGTGCACCTGTAATCCCAGCTACTCAGGAGGCTGAGTCAGGAGAATCACTTGAACCCAGGGGATGGAGGTTGCAGTGAGCCGAGATCACACCACTGCACTCCAGCCTGGTCAATAGCAAAACTTTGTCTCAAAAAAAAAAAAAAAAACTACAATAAAGCTCTTGTCCATGCTTTCCCCTCACTTTCTTTGCCTTCTGACCAAGGCTGCTGCTTCCTCATGTGGCTTTGCATGGCCTGGCATGCACCTCCCTCTTGGGAACTGTGAGTAACAACGTATCTTTTCAATAGCAGTCATCTTCTGATCTGTTGGCCTAATAATAATAATAATACAGATGCTTCTCAACTTACGATGTGGTTATGTCCCAATAGACCCATTTTAGGTTGAAAATATCATAAATAGAAAATGCATTTAATGCACACAACTTACTGAACCTCATAGCCTAGCCTAGCCTACCTGAAACATGCTCAGAACACTTACATCAGCCTACAGTAGGGCAAAATTATCTAACACCGAACCTATTTTATAATAAAGTGGTGAATATCTCATGTAATTTATTGAATACTATATTGAAAGGGAAAACCAGAATGGTTGGATGGGTACTTGAAGTACAGTTTCTCCTGAAAGTGAATCGCTTTTGTACCATTGTAAAGTAAAAAAGTTAAGTCAAGCCATTGTAAGTTGGGGAGCATCGGTAATAATAACAACTACATTTTAAAACAATAGGAGCTCAAGCTCTAGAGTCAGATCTCCTGGATTCAAGCTCATCTCCACCATTTAATGGTTATGGAGCATAGCCTTAGTTTTTCATCTCTAAAATAGAAACCATAATATCTAACTCATTGGGCTGTTAGGAGGACTGAACGACATAATTCATATAAAGCACTTAACTCAAAGTAACTGCCATAGGTAAATGCTAAATAAATGTGAGATCTCTCTCTTTCTCTCTCTAGGAAACAGAATGTGAGGCCTATGCCTTTTAAAAATTATTTATTTATTTTTGGAAACAGGGTCACTCAGGCTGGAGTGCAGTGGTGTGATCATGCCCATTGCAGCCTTGACCTCCTGGCCTCAAGTGATCCTCTAATTTCAGCCTCCTAAGTAGTTGTAACTACAGGTGCTCACCACCGTGCCAAGGTAATTTTTAAACATTTTAAAATTTTTCATAGAGATAAGGTCCTGCTTTGTTATCCAGGCTCGTCTCAAATGCATGGCCTCAAGTGATTCTCCTGAGTTGGCCCCCAAAGTGCTGGGATTATAGGCATGAGCCCCCACACCTGGCTTACCCATGTCTTTTTGAAACCTATAATCAAATGGAATTCTCTAACAGTCCTCATATTCATGATCTTATTTGGTACTTACAGCTCTTTGTAGGGTGGTGGCGGGTGGTAACTGTTTTATAGACAAGGAAATTGGGACTAAAAGAGTACTAGCTAGACAATGGAAAAGGCTGGATTGGGATGCAGCTCTCATGACAACTCATTCTTTCCACCTGGCCTTTTTACTGAGAGGCCAGATGTGGAGTGGATAAGGATTTGGCAATCAGACAGACCAGGTTTAAATGCCAGCCCTGCCACTTATTAACTTTCCACACACTGAGAAAAGCTGGAGGTCTCTGAGCTTTCATTTTCTCAACTGCTGAAAATGAAAATAATTTTTCTTACATTACTTAATTGTGGCTTTTAAAAAAAGATTTTAATCAAAGTTGGTCAGAGTATGGTAAAATAAGCCCTCTCATATACAGGGAACTCTCGTTTTCTTATGAGGAATATTTAAAATACAGAAAAAGCTTTATGCATAGGGTTGTTCATCACAACACTATCTAAAAAACACAATATGGAGAAAATAACATGTTCAATAGCAGGAAAATAGAAAAATAAATTGTAATATAGCCACATGATCGGGTAATATATAGCCATTAAAAACGACATTTACAAAGTTTATAACACACTGCGTTTATTGTTAGATCAATAAATCATGCCTTGTCTTCCTCTTTGAGGTT
>NW_012118655.1:1226111-1246645 GCF_000951035.1 Colobus angolensis palliatus
CGCCTGGCCGGTTGCTTCATTTTAATCAAAGTTACACATGGATTAAAAAGACAAGTAGTTCAACAACACTTGTTAGGAAAAATAACAGTTCCCCCAGTCACCTGTCTCCAGATGCAATAATAGTCTTTAACTCCTTCTGCTGAATATTTGGTATTTTCTTTTATATATCTAAAATAATAAGATTTTATTGTTACTTCTTGATTTTTTTTTTGACACCCAGAAAAACGGACCAGAAAGAG
Source organism: Colobus angolensis palliatus (assembly GCF_000951035.1). Lineage (NCBI taxonomy): Eukaryota > Metazoa > Chordata > Mammalia > Primates > Cercopithecidae > Colobus > Colobus angolensis. The sequence goes on from NW_012118655.1 coordinate 1,226,351, forward strand.
AGTAGGTTTGTGCCTCTGTCTGTTTCCGAATTTTCGTAATGCAGTGAATCGATCAGTAATGCTGGAAGAATCTCTCCCACAGTGTCTGTCCCTAGGAGTGGAGCACATATTCTCTCTCCACCATACAAAATGTACAAGGAAGAGACAAGCATTTTTCTCCTAAGCTTTGAAGCGTATGAAGCAGCATAGGAGAGATGTTTCTGGTCTAATATTGAGCGGAAAACGTAGCCAATGTGATTTCAGTTAGGGTCACATGGATAAAGGGCCAGGAGGAAACCAGCAACTGCTGTATTAGCAGTGATTCATAAGGAGTAGAATTATGGGTAATCTTTTACTCCCTGCCATCACTCCATATTTCTATAATAATCATTCCATTCTTTTATCATAGGTAAAATATTTAGTTCTAAAAAGCTGATGAAAATCCTATTTACTTTCCACAGTTGTTGTAAGGCCACCCCCGCAAAGAGGCTACTCCATATCAATTAGGTACCGCAGAGATGGCAGATCCTTTCCTCCTTCGGCCCTGACCATCCCTGTGGCCTCTGCTCCTTGTAGAATGATGATAAGGTGAACATGTGTGGTTGGACCCAGGAGTGAATCATCAGGGTGCTATTGAACTGACATTGGTACTTGATTCTTCAGCAGTGTCACATTAGAGAACCTGCAAAGACATTAGGATCCATGATGAAGGTGGCCAGACCAGAGCTGGGAGCAGCTAACAGGAAATCTCAGCCTCTCACACCCACGGCCACTCCCATCTACTGATGAGCCAGTCCTATACCAACCCAGCTGGGAAGAAAAAAATGGGTCCTGGGCAGACATGGAGGCTCATGCCTGTAATCCCAGCGCTTTGGGAGGCCTAGGTGGGTGGATCACCCGAGGTCAGGAGTTCAAGACCATCCTGGCCTACATTGTGAAACCCCTCCTAGCAATACAAAAATTAGCTGGGCGTGGTGGTGGGCGCCTGTAGTCCAAGCTACTCGGGAGGCTGAGGCAGAAGAATTGCTTGAATCTAGGAGGTGGAAGTTGCAGTGAGCCAAGATCGTGCCACTGCACTCCAGCCTGGGCGACAGTGAGACTCTGTCTCAAACAAACAAACAAAACAAACGAACAAACAAAACTGGTCCTGGCAGGAGAACTGTGGAGGCAAGTGAAGGGCTGAGGCTTGTGGGGACAGGGATGGCTGATAGTGGGGTGCACCAGAAGGGGTATGAAAGAAGGTAATACTAAGGAAGCTAAGTCTCCCAGTTTAGGCTCCCCTAGAAGCAAACTCTGAAGCAAGGATTCAAGAGCAAGTAGTTGATTTGGCAAGTGCAGGGGCATGAGGAAGTGGAACAGGGACGGGAAAACCAATAAAGAATTTATACCTATTGGCCCAGTGTAACTTAATAGCGCCCTAGGTTACCAAGCAGTTACTCCTGTGTGCAACCGGAACATAATCGTATGGGGAAATTCTGAGAAATTACATCAAACACACACCTCACAGCCATCCCATCTTAGGGGTGCAGTTGCCAGGCTATTTGTATACCTATCCTTTTCATCGATGAGTGAAGGCTGCTCCCAGGAGATGTCAATTCCCTGCCATTACAGCCTGGTGTGCACTTGGATAGAACAGCTTTCTGTAGTTTCTCAAACACTCCTCAAGTGAATAGAGGCAGCTCCTGGGAGTCGGAAAACTCTAGGAACACACTGAATTGATAAGGCCCGAGGGTGGGGCCCCGCTACCTACCCCTGGGTTGAGGGTATCGTATCATTTCCCAGCTGGTGGGTCAGTAAAAGTTAGTTATCTTTGTAGAGTGCCCATGTAATTTATTATCAGAACTATGACACTTTTAAAAGTGAAGGGGACACTATTCACAATGATGCTGGGACAACAGGTATGAATGGGGATGGTTCCAGGCACGCCATGTGGATGGTCACTCCACCTCTCTGGATACTCTTCCTATGTAGGCCTGTAAACTTCCTCCCTCTTGCTTTTGTGTTAGCAAGTTCTATAGTGATTAAAATAACTGAGGAAAAGGGCAGCCAGAGTCCTATCCGTGTGGTTGGATATATAACAAAGACTATGGAAGATGTAAGGGATTCATTCATTCATTCATTTACTCACTCATCAAGCACTAAATATCTACTCTGTTCTAGGCACTGTCCTAGACTTGCAAGCCACAGAGATGCCTAGGGCAGCATCCCTTAAAAGATTCTAGTCAAGCAGATGAGACAAATGCAGAATCCAATAAATTACGATATAGTACTTAACTGCAATGCAAATGTTTTCCTAAATTATATATGGAACACAATGATAGCACTAAGAAAAGGGAGAGAAAGAAAACGTGTGGTGGGGGACTGTCAGGAAAGACTCTCTGGGGAAGGTGAAATGTGTGCTTAGAAGAATTAAAAAGAGTTTCTCCAAGAGCAAGAAGGGGAAGAGTTTCTAGGCAGAGGTAATGGTATGTTTATAGGTAAAGATGAACAAAATGAATATTTAATTGAACACTTACTATGCACCAGCATTGTTCCAGACCATGGGGAATTACTAATGACAAGACTCCTATTTTCAAATAATTGTACACCAATGATCATTGAATGGATAAACAAAATGTAGCATATACATGGTATAAAATATTACTTAATATAAAAAAGAATAAAATTTTGATACATGCTACAACATGGATGAACCTTGAAAACATTATGCTAAATGAAGTAAGCCAGTCATAAAAGAACAATATTGTATGATTTTATTTGTATGAATTACTGAGAATAGGCAAATTCATAAAGACAGAAAGTAAAAGAGGAGTTAGCAAGGGTGGAGAGAAGGGACTGGGGAGTTATTATTTAATGGGTACACAGTTTCTGTTGGGATGATGAAAAAGTTCTAGAAATGGATAGTGGTGATGATTGCACAATAATGTGAATGCACTTAATGCCACTGAATTGTACATTTAAAAATGGCTAAAATGGTCAACCTCATGTCATGTATATTTTACCACAATTTTAAAAACTTCCTATTTTGGTAGAGCCTACATTTTGGAAGAGGAGACAAACAATAATAAATGAACAGATAATAGACCAAGATGATTTTAGATTATGATAAGTACAATGAAGGAAAAAGACAGAGGGATAAGATGGAGGGACTAGGGGAGTTTATTTTCGGGCCCTCAACATGTGTTTATCAACAGCAGCTTGGTACCCCTAGAGAATTAAGACTACTAGAAGAATGCTGGGAGACAGGGCTAGAAAAGGAGTTGGAGGCCAGGATCCACATTACGGGGAATCTTGTATATTAAGATGCTTTGGCTTTATCCTGAGAACCAACGAAGAAAGGCAGTCATGTGGTTAGCTTTGGCCGCAGTGCACAGGAAGCATTGGTGGGTGAAGCCAGATGCAGAAACACATGTGTAGGAAGTTGTTTCTGCTATTCTGCTCTGTGGAGGAAGGCCTCAACTTGGGTGGTGGCAGAGGACAAGAGAGGTGGAGAAGTATTCCCCAAGGCCTGGGAATTGGTCAAATGTGGAAATCGAGGGGCAGGAAGGAATCCAGGTTTCTTGCTTGGGAGACTGGGTGGATAGTGGTACATCAGCTAAGCTAAGGATCAGAGCTGAAGGAAAAGATGGCAAGTTTGAGATTTAACATGTTGAGTTTGAAGGGTTTGGGGAAGCTCTTGATAGAGGACTCTGGAATGTAGGAATGACCGGCATCAGAAATATAGATTGTAAAGCCAGTGCAGTGGCTCACACCTGCAATCCCAGTACTTTGGGAAGCCAAGGTGGGAGAATTGCTTGAGCTCAGGAGTTTAAGACCAGCCTGGGCAACATAGGAAGCCCCCATATCTATCACAAAAAAAAAATAGCCAAGCATGGTGGTGTGCACCTGCAGTCCCAGCTAATTGGGAGGTTGAGGCAGGATGATTGCTTGAGCCTGGGAGACAGACATTGCAATGAACCAAGATTGTACCACTGCACTGCAGCCTGGGTGACAGAGTGAGACCCCGCTTCTTTATATATAACGGAATCACATACACTGAAGAAGGTTTAAAAATCACAAGGATAGCTGACAATTTCTCAGATGTGAGTACAGCGTAAGAAGAGGCCAGAATCAGGACCCTGGGATACACCTAATAGAAAATAACGGAGATGCAGGGGAAAAGAGAAAAATGATCAGCAAGGCAGGTCACCAGGAGGCAGAAGTAGTCAACAGGCAATCGCTGTCCCATTGAGCAGTCAGGAGGTCGTCCAAGATCTTTGCCAGTGCAGATTCCACGGGGTTTCAGCTTAAACATGCCTTGCTCCAGAAATTCTTTCCTGGCCCATGAAAGGATAGGCTGAACCTACTAAGTGCTTCCATCTTGCCAGAACTCCCGATCCTGGCAATGATCAGTCTCCATTGTAATAATCGAGAGGCTAGGACTGTCTTCCCCACTAGGCTGTGGGCTCTGTGAGGACATCCCAGGCTGGTTGCTCTCACCATTGCTTCCCTGGTGCTCCACACAGTACCTGACATGCCACAGAGGCTCAGTGCTCTGGTAGATGAGTGCATAGGTAAAGGAGTGATTTAGTTAATTATTTTGGGGGGTGCGTGTGTGGTGTGTATATGTAAGGAGAATTTAGGGTATGTGTTACTGGAATTCGCAGTGACAGGTAGCAGAGCTCTGTCAGCTGACAGTTCCCCTTGTCCCAGCTTTAACTTTTCTCTTTAGCTTGGGAAATGGCAAAGTCAGCTTGGGAAATGGCAAAGTCTGTCCCTGTGCTGCTCCGAAGATACTGCGCGTCAACCTGTGGTGTCCCTTGTGGCAGCACGGGCAGCTTCATGCAGGACACGAAGGGGGCCACTAGCCTGTTCTTTTTCCTGGCCCCTCAGAAGTTTTGGACAGCCCGCCAGGGGCTGAGCTCACGCAGCCGCAGTGCTGAGACAGAGAGAGGCTGTGACAGGAGGTTTTGGGGTGAGCTCACGCTGCCAAACCTGGAGTGGGGCCTCCAGCTCCCCTCCGGCACCGTTTGTACCTTCCTGCCTCCTCCCAAACCACTCATCCCGGCTGGGTCATGAAGAAGAGAACAGTATAGCCACATATTTATAGTCTCTGTGAATCACTGGTGACTAATTTTTCCCATTTTGTCACCCCAAATAGTTTTCTCTTTAGGCTTCCAGTGAAGGCACACCACCAACCAATCATTTCCATGAAAATGTATATATTTATTTAAAAAAATTCCTCTCTTTACACAGAACAGAATGTTCACTGAACAATGACCAGCTTTCTTTCTTTAAAAGTGGCATTTTTATCTGCACCTAGTTCAGTAGTGGCAGAGAACTTTCTCCACTGAATCTCTGGACTAGGAGGACATTCCGAGGCTCTATGGTCTATCTTCTTACACTCAGGGAAGATTTTAAAATGAAAGAAAAAAAAAAAAAGGCCGTGTGGAGTAGCTCACACCTGTAAATCTAGCACTTTGGGAGGCCAAGGTGGGCGGATCACCTGAGGTCAGGAGTTCAAGACCAGCCTGGCCAATATGGTGAAACCCTGTTTCTACTAAAAATACAAAAATTAGCCAGGCTTGCTGTTAGGTGCCTGTAATCCCAGCTACTTGGGAGGCTGAGGCAGAAGAATCACTTAAACTAGGAAGGCAGAGGCTGCAGTGAGCCGAGATCGCGCCACTGCACTCCAGCCTGGGTGACAAAGCAAGACTCCATCAAAAAAAAAAAAAAAAAAATCCCAGGGTGAAAAGCATCACTGCTATTTTCCTATTTTCCACTGTGTTTGTTGGCTGGATCTCCTTAGCAAAGAAATGGTCTTTCAGTATTTTGGTTACATATCATTATGTTCCATTTAGTAAATCCAGCTTACAAAAAGGAGGCTGGGGCAGCCAGTTTCCAATGCCCCAGTGCCTGTGACAAGTTCTTATTTAATACTAATTGCTCCCTGTAAAACTTGGCCTCTTGAATTTTGTTTTTCCATGATCAGCATTCTTTACATCTCCAACCAAAAGGTTCCATCACTCATGCATAACTCGGATAATTCATTGCATTGCCTCTGAGGAATTTCTTTCTATGGCATGTTTCTAGAAAACTCATTCAACTCCTAAATAAAACAATGGAAGGATGGATGGGATGGGATCAGGAGAAGGATCTGGAGAGAAGATGTGGGGTAAAAGGAGAAAATATCTAAGGATGGTGTTTAATCAGAAAACAAGATTTTCAGTTAGCACTTCTAAATTGCTGAGAAGCCAGGTGTGGTGGCTCATACCTGTAATCCCAGCACTTTGGGAGGTCAAGGCAGGCAGATCACAAGGTCAAGAGATTGAGATCATCCTGGCCTATACGGTGAAACCCTGTCTCTACTAAAAATACGAAAATTAGCTGGGTGAGGTGGTGGATGCCTGTAACCCCAGCTACAGCTAAGGCAAAAGAATCGCTTGATCCCAGGAGGTGGAGGTTGCAGTGAGCTGAGATCTACCACTCCACTCTAGCCTGGGTGACAGAGTGAGACTCCATCTAAAAACAAAACAAAACAAAACAAAAAAATTGCTGAGAAATGAATTGACAAAGCTGTTTAGTACAGAAGAGAGTGTTCGGCTTAGAGATGGCCCATGTGTGTGTAAGGAGGTGACAGAAAGTGTGCTGAGAAGGTGCAGCCAGCTAAGTGGTAGGACCAGGCAGGGGGAGGTGGGAGAGAGACTGGCTGGAAGGAAAGAGAGTCAGGAGGCCATCGGGCATCTGAAGAGCAGACAGGATGGGTTCTGGGAAGCCCTGGTTTTCCCTGACGTGGCTGTGGCCCAACCAAGCTCAAGACTCACATCCTGCACCTTTCCCCAAATTACTCCAGCGAGGGCTGGCTGCCACTCTCAACTCCCACTGCATGAATGTGTTTGTGCAATAATTTAAGCTGGCAACCCACAGCCATTTGAGGCATGCAATGTCATTTTGCCCTTGAGAGCTCAAACCTGCTACTTTGGGTTTGATTCAGTTTCTTATTCCCAGAAGCAAATGACTTTTCACCTCTGGATCTCCACCCAAAGCATGTTTGGACCATGGACCCAGGCAGGCTTCGAGGAGCCAGATTTTCCTGCCTGCCAATTGAGGTTTGCCAGTGCTGATTTTACACATTCCTATTAGTTTTTAATGAGTATTTTGTTTTAGTTATAAAATAGCAACTGCAGAGCCATAAACTTGCAGATCACGTGGTTGGAAGTGCATGCTTCAATTTTCAAAGGTTCTCTATGTAGAACGAGGTTCCTAACTCTTTCTTAACTCCTATCTTTGGTCAACTACTACACAAGAATGAATTGAGTGCTTACTTTATTCAAAGCCCCAAGCTAGATACTGTATTCATCTGTTTTAACACTGCTGATAAAGACATACCCAAGACTGGGTAATTTATAAAGAAAAAGGAGTTTAATGGGTTCACAGTTCCACCTGGCTGGGGAGGCCTCACAATCATAGTGGAAGGCCAAAGGCACGTCTTACACGACGGCAGGGGAGAGAGAATGAGTACCACAGGAAAGGGGTTTCCCCTTATAAAACCATCAGATCTCATGAGAATGATTCACTACCAGGAAACAATATGGGGAAAACCGCTCCCATGATTCAATAATGTCCCACCAGGTTCCTCCCACAACATGTGGGCATTATGGGAGCTACAATTCAAGATGAGATTTGGGTGGGGACACAGGAAAACCATATCAGATGCTATGGAAAGACTGAAAAAAATCCAAACCTCCTCTCAGGATTCGACACAGGAAAGGATTGAAGAAGTGAGTACCAACTGGTTGACTGCATCAAACCAGATGTACCCTTCCACCTGTTGCTGGTACTCTATTACCTCCCCAGCCTCATTTTCCTTCACGCTGTTGCCCTCTGTTCTCCAACTATCAGAAACTGAGAAGTTTCTTTCTTTTTCTTTTTTTTTTTTTTTGAGACAGAATCTCACACTTTCACCCAGGCTGGAGTGCAGTGGCATGATCTTGGCTCACTGCAAGCTCCGCCTCCCGGGTTCACGCTATTCTCCTGCCTCAGCCTCCCCAGTAGCTGGGACTACAGGTGCCTGCCACCACACCCAGCTAATTTTTTGTATTTTTAGTAGAGATGGGGTTTCACCGTGTTAACCAGGATGATCTGGATCTCCTGACCTCGTGATCCGCTCACCTCGGTCTCTCAAAATGCTGGGACTACAGACATGAGCCACCACGCCCGGCCCAGAAACTGAGAAGTTTCTAAAGAAAGTTGGGATGGGCCATGAAGAATAAGACCTTCAAGTCCAGGTGAGGGATTTGTGTGTTGTACTTACTATAGAGCCTTTGGATTATCTGATTTTGTGAGTTTTTTTTTTTTTTTTTTGGACGCTATCAATTCCATATTATTGTCAAAGGCATTTCAGAACCTAGGACTAGCTCCGACCCCTTGACCAGCACTTTCCAGGGTCTTTGATACTGGAAATGTTAACAGATGTGTGATTTTTTTTTCCCCAGTCAGGCAAAAAAGGGTAGTAGTCTCAAAGGAACCACATAACAAAGACACCAAATACTTGACTTTTGAGGCCCAAGGCCTCAAACCAGGTGTGAAACAGGAGTGATGGAAAAACCACCTACTGGGTACTGTGCTCACTACCTGGGTGACAGATCATTTGTACCCCTAACCTCAGCATTACACAATAAACCCATGTAACAAATCTACACATGGAGCCTGAATCTAAAATAAAACTTGAAATTATTTTGAAAAGATGTGATATATAAAATCTTTACTTAATAGTTCTCCCTGTCCCCTGCCCCACCCCAGACCAACAGCCTCTAAGCTGGAGAAGAGGAAGAGAGTTTAGGGAGTGAGATGCATCTTGGGAGGCCTGAGCCCTGTTTCCTTTTGGGTCCTGGCATGGAGGAGATGACAGAACACACCTATAAGGATGGGGTTCAGGCAGGTGAGGACCATGTCTCACTTCCCTGGGAAAGCCCTGAGTGGTGCTGAGCCTCGGAGGGTCCTCTGGCCACCATGGTGTGGCAGCTGCAGAGCAGAAGTAGAATGTGGCATGCCTAGGCAGAGAACCCCTGACCCCCACCCTACTCCTACCCCTCCTTCTCACCCCGAACATCCAGGTTTGCGTGGCTCTTCCAGGGGGTGGAAGTGAGCACAGAGAGAGACCTCCAGGAAGCTGCCAGCCTGCAAAGGGGCTTTCAGCAGGAATGGGGGCATGGAGCAGAGAGGATGCTGCCACAGGGATCATCTGCCAGGGATTGAACAAGGGCAGCCCCTGTAATGGCTTGGAAAGGGAACGTGTTTAAGGACCAGACAGGAACATGTTACATCTCAAAAAAAGAACTCGGGGCAGATTGAGCAGAAACATAGCCTCCCTTTTCCATGGATGCTCCAGATCCTGCCCTTGGCATCAACTCCAGGGAGTAAGAATGAAAATCTTAAATTTAATAGAATTAGAATACTGAAATGATTGAGAAAATGACTTAAGGGACTGTTTTACTTGGAAGTAACTATACTAGTTTTTCTGCATCAGCCAAAATAAGAGCTTGAAATGAAAAATAAGACCAATTACAGAAAAATAAAGAAATGACCTTGTACATAGAGGAGCCTCCTGACTAGGGAAATCAAACCCTTGCATTGATCAGGGGTTCGGGGGTTCTCTGCCTACACATACCACACTCCTTCTGCTGCCATACCATGGTGGCCAGGAGGACCCTCTTCCAGCCTCTACCCCATCCCATCAACTGAAACATGCTGAACTGTGCTCCTATCTACAGAACTGTGAGCCTTGTAAGAAAGCCAGGAACTGGCCAGGCACAGTGGCTCACACCTGTAGTCCCACCACTTTAGGAGGCCAAGGTGGGTGAATCACGAGGTCAGGAGTTCGAGACCAGCCTGAGCATGGGCAACATGGTGAAACCCTGTCTCTACTAAAAATACAAAAATTAGCAGGGTGTGGTGGCATGTGCCTGTAATCCCAGCTACTCGAGAGGCTGAGGCAGGAGAATTGCTTGAACCAGGGAGGCGGAGGTTGCAGTGAGCCGAGATTGCACCACTGCACTCCAGTCTGGGTGACAGAACAAGACTCCATCTTGGAGAAAGAAAAAAAAGAAAAAGAAAGCCAGGAATTTGTAGCCTAAAAATAATAAAGCTAAAAGGGACTTTAATGATTGTTGATCCAACCTCTTCATTTTAACAATGAAGAAACCAGGGCCTGAGAAGGAACGTGACTTGCTCAGGGTCCCAACACAACTGAATGATGGAGCTGAGAGAATCTGGTTCCTCAGGTGTTCTCACCACCAACTCTTTTCCCATGCCAGCTCCGGTCCCTCCTGGACCCCCAAGTGCACAAATCTCTCCATGGACCAAGGACTTGGTCTTGCCCCATAGCCATCAATCACTGACAGCCCTCTCTGAGCTCAGGCATAAGCCCAGGCCTCCAGCAGGAAGGCAGCTGTCCAGTCTCCTGGGCTGGACCTGTGATCCAGAGCAGATGGTGCCGAGTACAGGGAGCAGCGGAGTGAGGGACATCACTGGGGAGCTGCTCAGCATGTAGTCTTATGGGTGACCCTCCTACAGTGTGACCTCTTGGCCCTGGAACAAAGCACTTCTCCAACACGCTATGGATCATGGCTTGTGGAGGGCGACATGACACATGCCAAAGATTCTTTCCAAGCCACAATTGCTTTGGAGCCATGGCAGAAAGTCTCTGTCTGCTGGGGACTGAGAGCTCCCCACAGGCCGTGCTAAAAGGAAGGAAAGTCTCAGACCTCACTGAGTTGGGACCACTGGCTGCCAGGAGACCACCCCAAACATCAGAACTCAAGAGAACAAGAGGTCAAGACTCCCTGCCCTAAAGGCAGCACCAAATTAATGAGCAACTTTACAAAGCAGGCAAACACCAGTGTTGAGTTTACTCTGTCAACCCTGTGCCAAGAATTTTGCTTACTGTTCTCATTTAGTCCTCACAATCTAGTAGGCAAGTATTATTATCTTTTTAAAAAGAGATGATATAAATAAAGTTCAGAAAGGTTAAGTGACTTGCTAAGGCTACACAGTCTTTAAGGAGAGGACCTAGGATTAGAACCCAAGTGTGTCTCACTCACTGGACACCGTGGCCTTTCAAGGGGGCTCCTTGTGTGTCTTCAGCTGCAGAGTAGCCCTTGGTCATGCTTCAGAGCCTCTGTGAGTCTTTCTCCCAGGAATCTCTCTCTTAGTTCTTCCCACCAGAATCTGGGGTGCAGAGAGGGAATAGAAACAGCCCTGCCCATTCCTTTGCAGCTTAGGGGTTGAGAGCCAGGACACCCGGGCACTTGCCTTCCCCTCTGCTGACCACATCTCTGAGCAGCCACTTCTTTCTTGAGAAGGCTGTTTTCTGGACAGTAATTGGAACTGGTTCTGAGGATCTCCCACATTCCCTTAGGGGTGTTTTAAGTTAGGAGCACAGCAGCCCTATATTAGGAATGACACTGAAGGCTGACCTATGAGCTCTTAAAGCAACAAATAAAACCTACAGTGGGCCAGGTTCAGTGACTCATGCCTGTAATCTCAGCACTTTGGAAGGCTGAGGCAGGAGGATCGCTTGAGCCCAGGAGGTGGAGGCTGCAGTGAGCCGTGATTGTGCCACTGAAGCCTGCCTCAAAACAACAACAGCAACAACATCCACAGTAAAGTTTATCTCACATAGGGTTCAATGACAGGCACAATCATGGAGCTATGTAGAAATTAGACCTAAATGATGAATAGTCTCTGAACGTGAGTATACCATTACTCAGCCAAAATGTTAGTTTCTCTATTCTCATTTGGTAGATTCTTTAGTTATAATCTGTCATCAGGGCTGAAAGTTTTCTTGGCTCATTATGAACAGTTTTATCCTCATTCTACTCCCCAACCCATATACCCACATGCACACTGATTCCCTCACATATTAAAGACGGAGGTTTGCGCTTCTGCTTACAGGGACCCTACCAACCCCTACTGTGGTCCAGGCACAAGGTTCCTGGTGTTTTCTCATATGTTTGTTGATGGTTCTAGTTTCTTCTGCACCTACTTACTCTCACCACGCTCTCTCTCTCACACACACACATATGCGCACATACACACGTGCATGCATGCACACATGCACATATGCACACGGGCCCAAGCACGCCTTCTTACATGAGCAGAATCCTCGAGACACCCTCTATTTCCCAGTCAAGATTCGTGTGCTGGGTGGGCCCTGGGTGCAGGAACTGGGACCCTGAGGCTGTAGAGGGCCTGTTCCCAGAGTCTTCCTCCATGCCCCGTTTGGGCCCTCAGCTATGTCTCCTCCTACTCCTGGCAGGGTTAAGGTGTCCCACAGTGACTAAGAGGGGCTCAGAGGCCACCAGCCCTTGCTCCGCACTGGCGGCCTGACTCAGAGCAGTGTGTGGTCCCTGCTACATCCTGTTGTGAAGGATGCTGTTCCCTGTTTCAGAGGCTCCTGCTCTAATCCCCGGGCAGACAAAGGAAGTCAGTAAAGGGAAACAGCCGTGGGGTTTGTAGAAAAGCCTGCCCTGGCCTCTTTCCTGCGTGACGGCTTTCCTGGGCCTCTGTCAGCCCCCAGGAGCGGCCTGTGCTGTTGAGGAGCCATTCTGGTCAACACCGGAGATAAAAGGAAAGGTAATTTCAGCAGCACTAAAAATAGGTCCTGTGGTTATTTCAGAGCTGTTTTGCTAGCAGCGCAGGAGCAAATCTTGGATTTTGCTCAAACTTCCTGTCCATCCCACAGCCTCTTCCTCCGCTATGCTTACTCCTCAGTCTAGTGGTGTTCAGAGGTTTTTAACTATGGCCCACGGTCATTTTCCGTTCCTACTTTGTCCACACATAGAAGCATACACACACCGAGAAGTGCCATCAACCATGACTGGCTGGAACAGTGTGCAACGCACTCTCTTTTCTATTCTATTCTATTTCTTTTTTTTTTTGTAAACTCGTTATGATCCACTAAGTGAATTCAATGACCCACTGCTGAGTAGCACCCACAGTTTGAAAAAACATTAATCAATCTATTCTTCCTTTTTTATTTTCTTTGATGCCATCACTACTCAGTTATGTGGCTTTGAGCCTTTATAGAGCCTTTGTGTTTTTCATCCAAAGAAAGAGGGTTGGTCAATAGTCCCTGTGTTAGGCTGTTTTCACATTGCTATAGAAGAATACCTGAGACTGGGTAATTTATAAAGAAAAGAGGTTTAATTGATTCGTGGTTCTGCAAGCTTTATAGGAAGCAAGGTGCTGGCCTCGGCTTGGCTTCCAGAAGCTTACAATCATGGTGGCAGGCAAAGGGGGAGTCAGCACATCACATGGCCAGAACAAGAGCAAGAGAGAGAGAGGGAGGCACTATACACTTTTAAACAGCCCCATCTCTAGAGAACTCACTCACTCTGGTGTGAGGACAGCAGCAAGGGGATGCTGCTAAACCATTCATGAGAAACCCCGCCCCATGATCCAACCACCTTCCACCAGGTCCCACCTCCGATACTAGGGATCACAATTCGCCATGAAATTTGGGCGGGGACGCAAGTACAAGCTTGATCAGTCCCTTTGACTCTCAGAAGTTGTGTGGTTCTGGCTCCTTCCTTTAAAAAGAATCACCTGTAGCATTTCCCAGGCCAGCCCAATCAGGGATTGAGAACAAAGGGGAGACTGTTGCCTTCCTTCTACTGGTCTGGCTTTAACACTGTGGTAGAAAGATGAGCTTTGGAGGTGGACATATAAAACCCCAGCTCCCCACAGATTGGCTGTGTGAGTTCCTTAACTTCTCAGTACCTCGGTTTCCTTACCTGTTCGGACGTTGATGCTATCTCATAGGGCTGCTGTGGGGGTTAAACATGACAAAGGCAGTGAAATCCTAACCACAATCTTTGGCTTGCAGCAAGCGCTTAAATTATGGTGGCTGTTGCTATTGCTGTAATTATTTAAACAAAAAGAAAAGTCATTCAAAGATGTGTCCAGTTTGAAAAGTCCTGGTGGTCAAAATACCTGCCTAGTTGCCAACTCTTTCCTTCTTTTGCCTCTTCAAAAAGCCATCTTTGCCAAGTGTGACAACCTCCAGTGCCACAGAAAGGCCAGGTAGGATCCCCTGGGCCAGCCGTCTCCACCTAGCTGGCCTGTTCTAGTGGGAACTATCTAAACCTCTTTGGAACTCGCTGGTATTTTCCACCTGTACAACCTCTGGGGCAGTGAACGGCACTTATGATAGAGCACTATGTAGCTTCTCCAACAGGATCCCTCTTCCTGCACCCTTTCATTCTCTCATCTTAGCTGCCAAGTCAGGAAAAATTTGCCATTTCAGCTTTTCCTTCTCCTCTCTTCCTCTCCCCTGCCCTCTCCTCCCCTCTTCTCTTCCCCTGACTATTACTCTCCTCTCCTCCCACTTCCCTCCCTTTCCTGCCCCTCCCCTCTTTTCCCCTCCTCTCTCCTCCCCATTTCCTCTCCTCTCCTCTCTTCCCCCTTCTCCTCTCCCATTCATTTGGGGAGGATGTCCCCTTCCCTCTCAGACTTGCTGAACTTCTTTCCTGAAAAACTTTATCAACAGCACCTCCTTCGTCTGGAGTGTTACGTTTTGCAGAGAATTTCTGCTTTGGTTTTCCTTGGTTCCCATGAGGATCCTGTGGTTTGGTAGGAGAGGTAGGATGCTAATTTTACAGATGAGAAAAATGTCTTGCTCGGGATCACTCAGCTATTAGATGCCATAGGCTCGCAGCTTCTCCTGCCGGAGTCAATTATCTCCCCTGCACACCTGATCTTAGCTCACTACAACCTCCGCCTCCTGCATTCAAGTGATCCTCCTGCCTCAGCCTCCTGAGTAGCTGGGACTATAGGCATGTGCCACCATGCCTGGCTAATTTTTTTTTTTTTTTATTAGAGATGACATTTCACCATGTTGGCCAGGCTGGTCTTGAACTCCTGACCTCAAGTGACCCACTCGCCTTGACCTCCCAAAGTGCTGGGATTACAAGTGTGAGCTGCTGCACCCGCCCTACACCTGTTTATTTAATAAAGTCTTGAGGACAGCCCTTGACCTGAGAAAGGGCTTGTGGCAGCAATTAGACAAGGAACCAGGTAGCTGGGAAAGGGGACAATTGTAGATGATCAAACTTCACTCACAGGTGTAAACTGTTTTCGTGGGCTATTACCAAAAATTACGTACAATAATTGTAGAAAAATTGTGACTCATTCTGATCTGCATTATAATTTGTAATCATTACATTTGTTCATTTACTTATTTTTGTCTTTTTCCCTTACCAAAATATGTGCTCCATCTGGGCAAGGGCTATGTTCGCTTTAGTCATCATTGTGTCCCCAACATCTAGCAGAATGTCTGGCACCGTAAACATTTGCTGCTTGAAAAAAGTACTTGTTGGTTACATGACTCAATGTGCCACCTGTGGAGAGACTGGGCTGGTGACCTCTATCTCTATTTATGTGGCTTACTTAATGTATGTGTTCTTTGACCTGGATGATATGGATGCCATGTCTTATGCACACAAAGTGAATGGGAAAAGTGAAGTAATTATACTGGTAATTCGAGCAGAATGGACCACCCACTCCAACCTCAATTATCTTATTTTAAGAGGAAGTAGTTTAAAACCCGAAGAACAGGAATAATTACCTACTTTCTCCATTGCACTTTATTCTTGCAGTCCTAGCTACAGACGGATGTGGAAATGCTGCCCTATTAAGTGAGACCTACAGCAGACACACAGCAGCCAGGCACACGCTGCACATGTAAACACACACACACACGTGCACACATGCAAATATACATATGCAAAAGTGTGAAGGGTAACAGGAGTTTAAGAGAGAGCCAGAAAGCGACATTGAGGAGGCTTACTTTCCACAAGGAGAAATCGTCCATGCCTGGCTTTCTGTAGCACCCAATTTCTTTTCCCTGAGTGTGCATTGCTGGAGCCAGGCAACTTGCTCCTTGCCCTTGGCAAACCTGGTTCAGCTCTGAGCCGGACCATCGTGGGCAGAAAGGACTGGGCTGGCAGACATAGTTCTAAAGAAGGTACATTCTTCAAATCTGGATTTAAAAAAAGAACAGAAAAAATTGTAGCCTAAGCCAAGAACTTTGGCTTTGTCATGTCAATAGTATTTAAAGATGTCATTTGGCCGAGCTGTGAGCTCTGCAAATGAAAAACAACTTGGCCCTCTCTTCTCTCCCTTCTCTCCTCTCCCTGTTAGCTTCCCATCTATCCCTGGCTCTCCACTGAAGCTTCCCTCCTGCACGGAGCCTAAAGGCACCTTGTCTTGGGAAAATCACGTGTACATTTGATACCAACTTAGTCCACAGTCTGTTTTCCTTTGTGCTGTTTGCATCTGAGGCATTTGGAATGTTTCAGTCACCCACTGGTCTCCTAAGCAAAATGGCACTGGGGTGGGGGCAGAGTGGCTTCCTGTCATTTCAAGGAAGAGGAAATGGAGGCCCAAAGAAGGAAGGCAGGAAGAGAAGGAGACACCCAGTATTTCCCGAGTGTCTCCCATGTGCTAAGCAGCCACTAGCTAGTTGCTTATGTGATGATATATTTGCGGTTCAGACCGCCCTGTGAGATGGGTACAATAGGTAGAAATATTTTCATTTTACAGATAAGAAAATGGAAGCAGAGAGCGGTTAAGTGATTTACTTAAGGCCATATGTTTAGTAAGTGGCCAGATCTTTTGGATTCCAAAGCTCATGTCCCTTTAACCATGTAAAAGGAAGTGTTTTGTGCCGAGTTGGTGAGTCACTTGAGGTACACAGCGACCTGTCTTCCGCCTTCATTTGTTCTTGCTTCTGAGCTTTTGCTGACAATGTTCCTTCAGCCTTCTGTCAACATTCTAACCAGCTCTCAGGCCTGGTTCATCTCTTCCTCCTTTGTGAAGCTTTCCTCAAATCCCCCAGCCACAATCAGTCGCTTCCCTCTGTGTCCTCACAGCATGTCTGTTGGTTAACACCTGTGCGTTTGTCACGAGCTGACCTGTGGTATGGTGGCTAAGGGGTGTAGGTGGCACTTACCAACGTGGGGGCATTTGGTTCAGCCTGGCACGAGCTTGAGAAGGCACAGAGTGGAGATGAGGCACCGGGGGCATAGGGCAAAGGGGAATCTTCTTTACTCTGCTGTTCGCCAAGACATGCCAAACCCAGAGGCTGCAAACCCTGCCTTCACCTGGATTTGGCTAACCTGAGGCCAGCCCACATAACACTCAGATTCCAGAAGGCTTCCTTTATCCTGTTGGGAAGTCAGTGGTGCGGAAAGCAGTGGGGTTGGGGGGCATGGAGAGGGAAATAAGCTTTGAGCTCCCCCAAAGCAGGGTGTAGGTCTGCATCAGAAGTGGTTGTGGGGTGAATGAATAAATAACTCAATGATTCAGTGTTGCTACTCTCAGGAAGCCACCATGCTTGGTCCTGGCTTGAGAGAGCCATGGGGAGAAGATCCTATAAATGTCACTCCCTGACTCCTCCTGGTTTCAGCCCAGGCATCATTGTGTGACTCAGGCACTGGCTGGTCTTCCAGGACCTCCCTGGGCTGAGTCCAGGTTTTTACTCACTCTGGGCTGTATCTGAGGGTGCAGGAAAGCTAAGGCCCTTGGACCCCTGCCTCCTGCCTTGCCCTAGGATGATTCCACATCCTCCTCTTTTTTGTTGCATTCTCCCTGGTGCAACTCTGTAACTTACTACTGGGATAATATACAGAGATCAGAGCAGTGAGTAGACCTGGGTCTTAGTCCTTCTGTCAACCTGGGTGAGGCCTAACAGCCACAGCAAAGATGTGCCTAAGCCTGGAACCCATGGCTATCCTCAACTATCAGCTAGTCTAATTTGAACCTCTGTAACAAAACGTGAGTGCGTGTGATTGTGCATACACGTGAGTGTCTGCCTGTGTGCATCTACACGGGTGATTTCTCAGGCTCTGGGTATCTAGAGACACCTGGGTGTATTTGGACAGATTTGAAGTGCCCTTCATTTTATAAATAGGGAAACAGTTTATTTCAGTTCATAGAAGTTGACATCTCCGCCTGATACATGGGATATGTGTGTGGCAAACCCCATGGTTGCCGAGGAAGGGGGAGGGCCCCTGCTCATCTGCTCTCCTCCCCTCCACCCATGAGCCCCTCTCCCACCATCCTGTGTTCTAGGCCCCTTCCTCTCCTCATAGCCTTTATAAGGAACAAACAAACAAAAAAACTTGAGATGGGCTGGGTGCGGTGGCTCACACCTGTAATCGTAGCACTTTGGGAGGCCGAGGAGGGTGGATCACCTGAAGTCAGGAGCTCGAGACCATCCTGGCCAACATGGCAAAGCCCTGTCTCTACTAAAAATACAAAAATTAGCCAGGCATGGTGACTGGCACCTGTAATCCCAGCTACTCAGGAGGCTGAGGCAGGAGAATCGCTTGAAGCCAGGAGGTGCAGGTTGTAGTGAGCTGAAATTCTCCCCTGCACTCCAGCCTGGGGGACAGAGCGAGACTCTGTCTCAAAAAACAAACAAACAAACAAACAAAACCCAGATGATATCATTGAGGGTGCACAGGAAACCCCCTACTAAACAACTCTGTGCCCTTTGTATTCTTCCCCATAAAGCCTTGCAACAACCTTGTGAGGAGGGTATTATTACCCCCACTTTACAGGTGAGAAGACTGCGGCTCAGAGAAGCTGAACGACTTGTCCACAGCTCTCAGCTGGCCCCTAGCAGGAGTGGAGTTGGACCTCAGCCTTCTTGCCTCCAAGTGTGTGCTCTGAACTGGCAGGCTGGAGGCTGTTCTGGGGAGGACGCACTGTGTCCCATGACTCTCCAGCCTCCTCAGAGCTGCTGAGCTTCCTGGCAGGAAGCCCATGGCTGCTTCTCTCCCTCTGCCCCCATCCACACTCCAGAAGCACTCGGCTTGAGCTGATAACCACGGCAGGTGCTTGTGAGAGGGTTCTGACACCACAGGAGCTCTCTGAGGGGCCAGCCTGTGGGGAGGCAGGTGCAGAATCCACAGCTCCCATCCTCCTGCACCACGGACACCAGCTTCCATACAAGTGGCCCTGGAGCCCTGACTCCCAGCTGTCAGCACCAGCGATCCTTCTCAGGAGCTAAGCCTTGGCACTTCCCAGGTCTGTAAGAGGCCAGATTTCTCTTCCAGAGAAACTTCATCTGTGTCTGAGCCCAGGGCCTTGTCGCCTGGCCAGTGTCTTCATAGCTCAGATTCCTGTAACTATGAAGGGGTTGGTCCTTCCAGCTACATTCCAGGAGAGAGGTGATGCCTTTTCCGTTACATACCAGGCTCTTGAGTCCTTTTGGCCATTAAAGGATTAGAAGAAGTCCAAAAACTTCTGGTAGTCTCTGAACCAACTCAGGTACTTCAGGTGTCTCCTGCAGTGAAGCAGCTTTCCATCCCAGGCAGAGGTCTGGGTGAGGTCAAAACCTGGGGACAAGGGTCTGGAGCTAGATGGAAAGAAAACAAAGGAATGTCAACAGCAAATGTAGCAGGACCTGAGGAACTGCCCCCAAAGAATCCAGGGGTGTCTGCAACCTACACATATAGGGAGTAACATTTTAAACAGAGTTACTCTCTAAAGTCAGCAAACAAGGAAAGATCACCTATGATCAGACTCACCCTTGACTCTTCCCTCAGAAGATACCTTGTTGAAGACTCTGACAAATTGGTGTTTCCATCAGCTTGGGAACAGATGCTGTGATTTTTGGGTGCACATGCAATGGAGTAACTGTCTTACATTTAGGGACCATGTTGTGTGGAAGTGTGTATCACTAAGCACTAGACTCACACACACACATATGGGTGCCAGGGCTGACTCAGGCAGATGGCTGGCTTCTGGCTCCTGGGGCATATGCTCGCTACACAGAACAGCAGGCTCAGTGGCTCGAACGACTGCACCTAAGCTGTGATCTGTGATTGCGTGATATGACTCCACCGCGTTGACGCTCAGCATCTCCATGCCTGTGTGCGCTGGGCTGGACAAAGTAGCAGTGTTGGGACAAACAGCCTAAAAGAGCTGAGAGGCTGCCTCATGGACTTGAACCTGTGCGCATAGGCGACCTTTGGTTTATTTTCGGAAAGTTTCTCCTTTTGAAGTGCTCCCTGTTGCTGCCTCCTTATGACATCACGCATGAGGCAGCCAGGGTTGGCACCACTTTCTGGAACAAAACAATGACGTTTCTCCAGCACAATTGTGTTTTAGAGCCTCTACCCTCTCCTGCACTGAAAGTTATCACGTATTAAGGGAGTAATTAATTAAGGGGGTAATTAATCCCACGAACTGGAGGCAGGTGTCTTCTCTGTACTGGGGAAAGGTGGATACACATGTGGGTTTCTGATGTGGCATACCTGACAGAGC
>NW_012118655.1:1246695-1285330 GCF_000951035.1 Colobus angolensis palliatus
GGGAGGCATGAGACATCAATCAAATGCATTTAAGAAATACTTTGGTTTGGTTCAGAAAGGCGGGGCAACTCAAAGGCAGGTGGCGGGGAGAAGGGCAGGGGGTGCTTTAGGTGCCCAGGCAAGAGCAGGGACAGAGGAGCTGCTTAGGTCAAAAACCCTCCTGGTTGGGAAAGTGAAGGGTAGCCCCAGTGCTAAGGAAGCTGCTCTGAAAACAGAAAAGATAAGGAAGAGGGCACTGAATCGTGCCTAGGTTGCAATGATTTGAAAATCTTTCTCCAAATGACTGATTTTCCTTGAAAGTCCATTGAAAAACATAGGTAACTGGTGTTCTGCAAATATTTATACCAGCATTTAAAAATGCATTACTTTTTATGGCAAAAGCAGTACAATGGTTCCTATGAAAAAGCTAAATATCAAAGCGAAATACAAAAATTAGTTGGCCATGGTGGCATGCACCTGTGATCCCACCTTCTCAGGAGGCTGAGGCAGGAGAATGGCTTGAACCCGGGAGGCAGAGGTTGCAGAGAGCCGAGATTGCGCCATTGCACTCCAGCCTGGGAAACAAGAATGAGATTTTGTCTCAAAAAAAAAAAAGAAAAAAGAAAGGAAACATGGATTTGGTCTCAGCCCCTGATTTCTGGCTCCTAAAACCCTGGTAGATAGGGGTGCTAGGAGACTCTTTTGTTCAGATATTTGGTCTTTGACCCCAGTTCCTGACGCAGAGCTCCTAAGACCTCTGTAATTTCCTGGGTGATAGAAACGTCCAGCACAGAGCTCCTAAATCCCTTGGAATTTCCTGGGTGATAGGAGCATATTATGTTCTAATGAGGTGGCTCCTGGTGGGTTCCTGGATAGGCTCAGGATGGAGGCTGGTTGCCAGGGAAACCACCCATGTGGTTAAAGGGTTGGGACTTTCAGCCCCATCGCCTAACCTCGACAAGGGGACGGGGCTGAAGGTTGAGCAGATCACCAATGGCCAATGGTTTAATCAATCATGCCTACGTAATGAAGTCTCCATAAACACCAAAAATGGCTCAGCTTGGAGAGCTTTTAGATAGCTGGACGGGTCCCTGGGGGGTGACGCAATGGGGAGGGTGTGGAAGCTCCGTGCTCCTTCCTACATACATGTGCATCTCTTCCCCCAGGCCATCATCTGCATCTTTCGTAACAATCCTTTATAATAAACATAAATAAAATGTTTCCCTGAAATTCTGTGAGCTGCTCTAGCAAATTAATTGAGCCCAAGGAGAGAGCCATGGGAACCCCAATTTATAGCCGGTTGGTCAAAAGTACAAGTCACAACCGGGACTTGCACTTGGCATCTGAATTTGAGGGCAGTCTTGTGGGGCTGAGCTTTGAGATCTGACACTGTCTCCAGGTCTGCTGGAGAATCGCTTGCTTGGTGTGTGGGAAAACAGCCCTCATTCATCTGGTGTCAGAAGTGTTGTGTTGAGTGTTGCGTGAGAGTAGGAAATACACTGGTCTTTCCTATCACACAGAGGTCCTTTCCCAGGACTCCTGTGGGCAGGCAACACCCCCAGGGCACCCACCACCTGCCCTGTCCTTACAGTTCAGCAACAGTCAGATTCTCAAGCTCATCCTTTCTCACACTCTCCTCTACTGCCATGTAGCAGAAAGAGGGCTGGATTTGGGGTGGGGGAAGGGTAGGGAGAAGATTGATGTTTCTTGCCCACTTAACGCCGTCCGAAGAGTTGACGTACATTTAAGTCTTTCATTGTGAGGTTAAATGATGTGCCCAAGTTTACACAGCTAGTAACTGGGAGAGGTGTTTCTGAAACCTGTTCTGGCTGGTGGACAATTAGAAGACCCTGGTGTTCCAGTAACTCATCCTTGGAAAAACGGCTTCACCTCTCTGAGCTCAATGTTTCTATAAAGTGAGAAAGCTGGTTCTCAACCTTGGCTGTGCTTTGGAATCACCAGAGAAGCTTCAACACACTGACACGGGCTCCACCTGGGGCTTCAGACGGCATCGGTCCAGGATGAAGTCAGCCTCACCTTCTCTGGCTCTGTGCTGTGCAGTGGGTTCAACGGGCCCAAACATGGTCAGGCCAGAGTACTCCCTTCCAGGAGTATGGATGTTGCGAGTCCCCACTTTCTTTTCTCTCTCTAGATCTGGTTACCCAGACTAAAATGTTCCCTTGCCCAAGAGGGTGTCGGGGTCCAAAATCTGTGGGGTCACATCTCGGATGCCTCACTTGGTGATTACAGGCAGATGGCTTGACCTCTCTGTGCTCCTCTGTTTCCTAACCTATAAAATGAGGATAAAAATAATGCTTGTCTCCCAGGACTGTTGGGAGAATGAAATGAGACAATATGAGTAAAGGGCCTAGCACAGCGGCTGGCGTTCGGTGAGGCCCTTTCTCCATCTCCTTCCCTACTTCCTCGAAAGGAGTGCCCTCCACCATGGCGGCCCAATGGAATGATCTCCATTCACTCTGTGTCTGTGAGGCCTGAGTTCAAAGGATCACATGGAAGAGTCCTTGATGTCCAAATAAAGGGAAAATAGAGGACAGTCCAGAGGAAGACAGGTGGAAGCACCAGAGGAGATTAACCCATTTCGGGGGCTGATTAGGGAGCTGCCTCCATGACCCTAACTCTAACCCCAACCTTAACGCTTTTCTCATTCTCGTGGGATCTCTCACTGAGATGCCCAGATGCAGAGCTGGCTTTGCAACAACGAATTGGGCTTGCCCTACCCAACTGCTCAACCATTAGTAGAAGTTGGAGGAGCTGACTCTTTGAGATCCAGAGAAGTCCCTTAACATGAGAGCCCCAGCCAGGTGGTAGCACTGACTCCGTCCCTGTCCGCTTTTGGATGGTCCAGAAAAACTCTCATAACACCTCACTGTCTGTTTTTTCTCCCAAGGGCTGGGTTGTGACTCATTGTGTCATTATGTCAGGTCATTATGTTTTGTGACCTGGTGGTTGAGCTTTCCAAGGCTCAGCCAGGGAGAGGCCAGGCCCCTTTCTTAGGAACCAAGCTTCGCACTATCTCTGGACCTAGCTCTGTCTGCTGTGGCTGTGAGGCTGGAAGGACCTTCATCTCCAGGGAGGGAGGAACCCTGAGCACTGTAACCCGATGCATCTGGGGTCCCTTCTTTGCCTCTTTGCCTCGCCACTGGTTAGCTTTTTGATCTCAGGCCAGTGGCTTTGCCTCTGGAGAAGAGCTTAGCACAAGTTTTCCTGTTTGCCTCTATCTACCTTTTGTCAGGCTTGATCATGAGGCATGGTTACTTCCTCACAGCTGGAAATGAAGCTGAGGAGATGAAGAAGGCAAAGTTCTGGGCCTCCCAGGTCAGTATCTTGGAAAGAGCACTGCACACAGGGCCTCATGTGCTGTCCTGGCAAAGCCGCCCACTGACTGCCACCTTGGACAAATCAATAACTTCTCTGGACCTCATTTACACAGCTGTGCTAGAAGGCAGTTGGTTTCAATCAGTCATTCTCAAAAGTGAATTATTTAGTGCACTAGTTTTGCAAGCTGCTTCTCAAAAAAAAAGAAGTCTCAAAGGTCAAATAAGTGAGGAATCCTGTAAACTCCACCCCCAATTAGCACATGATATATATATATACACACACACATATATATATGTCAGCTTATTAATGGTTCTGAGAAATCCAGTAACAAAGAAGCCAGTCTGGCTTTGTTTAAGTCACTTTTTCCTGAACTCATTTGGCCATGAACCTTTTTTCCCTTTTAATTCCTATTAACATCCTGGCGTACTAGCAATGGAAGAAAAACAGGTGAGAAATGATGCTCTGATTTGGAGCTGGGTCTCTCAAACTTGAAAATGCATGCAAAACACCAGGGGATCTTGGTGAAATGCAGATTCTAATTCAGCAGGTCTGGGGCGGGGCCTGAGAGTCTAGATGACTAACAAGCTCCCAGGTGATGCCCGTGATGCCAGTCTAGGGACCACGCATCGAATTGCAAAGGGCTGATTCCAAAGGCTTTGTTTGGCTTCAGTATTGGAAGTAGTATAGAAACGGTGGCTCAGGGACTCTGAAATCATAAGGACCTGAGTCCGGGCCCTGACTCTACCACTTACCAGCAGTATGACCTTGGACAAGTCATTTTACCTCCCTGACATTTGTTTTCTTATCTGTAAAGTTTAGATATTGATCATGTCTGCTCCATGGGATTGTTTGAGAATTAAATAAGACTATGCAAATAAAACACAATGCAAGACCTAGCCCATGATAGGAGCAAAATATATGCTGGTCATCACTGATGATGAGACACAGTTCAAGCCTCTCCTATCTGTAGGCTGACACCTACAGATGACACCCCTTTCCCTGCCCCCACTGTTACTTGCATCACTGACAGCTGCTCCCAACCCTCCTTCCTCCCCAGTCCCAAGGCCCTGTTGTCTCTGTGTGTGTGACTCTACATGATCTCTCTTCTCTAGCACATTCTGGTAACCTCTCTTGCTTTCAGGGCATCAGAGGAGCTGAGGGATCATGGCTTCTCCTCTGATGATTACAGACAAACTGTACTAGCAGCCCACTAGTAATAGTACAACTCACTCAGGCAGAAGCTGGGCTAACACAGATAGGTCTTCCTAACCCTGTCCAAAGGGGGTCCTCATTGACGGGTGAAGCGAAGCATCGGGGTTAGCACGAGCCCATCACACTATCCTGGGCACAGGCCCTACTGACTGTCATAGACTTTGTTGTATGTCACATGCAGCTACTTGAGAGTATAACTCTCACTCTATTCACCTTTGTGTTCCTCAGTAGTGTCTGCAATGGAATTGTATTAACATGTTCACCTGGTAAAAAGAAATCCTTTATGAGCTAGCAAGAACTGTATTTGGGCTCAGTTAAACTCCCTGCTTAATTGCAATTATGCTTAAGCAATGGATTAGGACCATATCACTCTGGCTGCCCTTGATCTTGGAAAAGGAAGGGAGAGGGAAGGAAGATCTCCATTTATTGATCACCTCTAGGTGTTTTGCTTTTGATACATATCATCTAAGCCTCTTAGCAACCCCACGTGACAGGTAGTCATATTCTTATTTATCAAATTCAGAGAGACTAAGGAATTTCCCTAAATGCATACAACGAGTAACCAGCAGAACTGGGATTAGCATTTAGGATAATTTGACTTTATTATCACTATAGGCTTTCTCTCTTCCCAATTATCATGGCAGAAGATGGCTGCTATTGACTTCCACGTTTTACATGTTATTGGAACACCTGGAAAGAAAATAAATCTTCTCTCAACTTCACCCTGGTCTTGGGTGAAGTTCTACATCAGGACCAATTAATGTGTTCATAGAGACCGTGTCACATTGTGCAAGCATGGCAGCCTCTGATTGGACCATGTGGATGGGAGGCAGGATGAAGGAGAGTGGGTTAATCAATGCCTAGATCAGGGTGCTGGGCAGGTCCCCAGTGACTTCCAGTCTATGGCATACCCCTTATTAGGGGGCGGCAACTGGTAAAGAAGATATTAACAGGCAGATGGGGATGAAAACTCTATCTTGATCAGATCCAGGTGCCATGCTGGCTGCCCTCTGGCCCTGGTACATGTTGTCACCACCAGCTCCCCCACTGCAGTAGCCTTTGTTTTCTTTGGCAGCCTCCTCCTTGGAGGGCTGAGAATGGAAATCAATCACATCCTCACCCCTTACCTCTCATCTCTCCGTCTGGTTGCAGAGGCTGGTGTTTTGGGGGCATGGTGGCAGATTCCACAGCTGCACATATCTGGGAACTTCTGGACCCCTGAGTCCCTGCCACACCGTGTCACATGCCCTTCCATTTGTCCAGCATGGAAGGAGGTAGTAGGGAGATGATGAGCCTATGCAAGAGACCATTAAAACCAAGACTTTCTGGAATTTCCACAGAGTTGCCGGGTAAAACGAGGTGAAGTGCAAGTTGTTAACCATTCCTCCAGACTCCCAAAAATGACTTTAGAGAGCCTCCCTGACCCTCCTCGCCAGCAAGTCATTCAGAAATGCAAACACCATTTAAAGCTGACAGCTCCAGCTTGATCATTGTCCTCTACACCATGCAAATGTGACCACACTTAATTAATAACCCAGGATGCCCTATCTCCTCCACACTGGGAAGGCTCAGTGCCTTTCTCTTGGTTACCACTGCTGGCTGATTTTTAATTATCTTTCAGGACTGTCGCCTTTTGAAATGCCGCAAAGGAAATGCTCACCCCAGCTGGGCCGGGGCCAGGCCTGTTGGAGAACAATGTCCATCCCAGAGTCCATTGTGCTGATCTCTCCGCTGGAACCACAGCCCTCAGACAGGAGAGGAGCACTTCCCTGCAAACCGAGAGGGGGCTTGGTGCCTTTTCAGCATTCTGTGTCTATGGAGCTGACATGACTTGAAATACTGACCTCTTTTTAAACTTTTAAAACTTTGTTTCTGAAAATACTGCCTTGAACAAGGCAACTGGAGTCTTTTATTATGTTTTAATCCAACAATTATGATGATTTCTCCTCTAATTGTAGCAGCTGGTGTTTACTGAGCATCTATTCTGTGCCAATCACTGTGTTTACAACAATTTTATTTTAATTTTCTTAAAGACGAGTGTGGGGCTGAGCACAGTGGCACATGCCTGTAATCCCAGCACTTTGGGAGGTCGAGGCGGGTGGACCACTTGAGCTCAGGAGTTCTAGACTAGCCTGGGCAACATGGCGAAACCCCATC
This sequence comes from Colobus angolensis palliatus, assembly GCF_000951035.1. Classification (NCBI taxonomy): domain Eukaryota; kingdom Metazoa; phylum Chordata; class Mammalia; order Primates; family Cercopithecidae; genus Colobus; species Colobus angolensis. Next base: position 1,253,383 of record NW_012118655.1, read on the forward strand.
TCGACAAAAAAATACAAAAACTAGCTGGGCGTGGTGGCACATGCCTCTAGTCCCAGCTACTTTGAAGGCAGAGGTGGGAAAACTACTTGAGCCCAGGAGGTCAAGGCTGCAGTGAGCCAAGATCACTCCATTGCACTCCAGCCTGGGTGACAGAGCGAGACCCTGTGTCAAAAAAACAAAACAAAACAAAACCACCATAAAAAAACCCCAATGTGATACTACAGGCACTGTGTTTTACATGCATTGCCTCATTCATACCTTGCAGCTGTGTGAAGCAGGTACATTTATTGTGCCCCTTTTACAGAGGAGGGGACTGAGGCTCAAACATTTATATCCCCCTCCCCCACCTGAGGTCTAAGTGGCAAGTAGAGAGTGCTGGGATTTGAGCTCAGGGAGTCTGATTTCAGAGCCTACCTTTTAGCCATGACCTTCCTCTTCCCTCCTCAGAATTGAGTATATATTCCGTTCTGCCCAAGAACAGGTCCTGGCAAAGCACCCACAAAGCCCAAGCCTTGGTTTATAACTTTTGTTTAATTTTTTTATAAGACAGCATCTCACTATGTTGCCTAGACTAGTCTTGAACTCCTGAGCTCAAGCGATCCGCCCGCTTTGGCCTCCCAAAGTGCTGGGGTTACAGGTGCGAGCCACTGTGCGCAGTCCGATTTACATCTTTTACTCACTCCATCCTAGCAATCTGTGCGTACCTGCTTCTGAAAAATAGAAGGACTGTGTATGGTCAAGGTGCCATATTCTTGCCACCACAGTGAGTGTTGAGAGCCACGGGCTTGGTGGACGAAGACACAAAGTCTGCTTCCAGGAATGGACGGCGAAGCTCCTGGGTTTGCCGGCTCTTGCAGGTTCTCCAGCGAGCTCCACTGGATGTTTCAGGGAAGATATGGCTCATTCTCTCCGCAACTGGGATGTTGCAAGGAGAGGAGTGAGAAATGGGGCAGCACAGCAGCAAGACATTCCAGAGGGCTTTCCTGCTTCCTGCTGCTAATGGTTTTTCCATTGCTGTGACTTTGGGCCTGCAATCCTTCCCCTTTACTTGCCTCTGGAACTTTCCTCTCTAGCATTTTTTAAGTCACAAAGCCAACAAGCCTGAATTTTAAAGTAACCCCAGACCAAACCTGGTGGGTTGAACTGTGTCCCTCCAAAAGACACGTCCAGGTCCTAACCCCATGTACCTATGAATGTGACTTTATTTGGAAATAGGGTCTTTGCAGGTGTAATTAAGGATTAACATTATTCTGAAGATAAGACCCTAAGGATCTCTCAGGTGGGGCCTAAATCTAATGACTGATGTCTTTATTAAAAAAAAAGAAAAAAAAAGTGAGAGGAAGACTTGAGACACACAGGGGAAAGCCATGTGAAGATAAAGACAGAAATGGAGTTAGGCCACCACAGCCAGGGAATGCCAGAAGCCACAGAAGCTGGAACAGGTGGGGAAGGATTCTCCTCTGGAGCCTTTGGAGACAGCATGACCCTGCTGTCACCCTTTATTTTGGACTTCTAGTCTCTAGAATGGTGAGAGAATAAATTTCCGTTGTCTTAAGCCAACTCAGTTGGTAGTAATTTGTTAAGGCAGTCCTAGGACACTAACACACTAAGGCAAGACGTTGTCATCAGCCAGGTCACTGGGAGCCACTGAAGAGCAGAACCTGCCTTTCATGACATCAATGTGCCCGTGGGGATGTGAGGCTGGCCAACGTGCCAGCCTTAGCCCACACTCACGCCTGGGCTTTTACACTTGTCTGGCTTCTGCACCTTTGGGACAGGTACTGTGTGGAGTTGCTGGAAACTGTTGCTTATACCAGCTGACCACAGTCAGAACTGTTCTGGGAAATGACGGCCCATTTGGTAATGGAAAGCAATGCTCTCCTGCCCACTCTCTCCCAACCTCCAACCAGGCACAGCCTGGGCCTCACTTGCTGACTCAGGCAGATGCCTTAACCTCTCTGTGCCTGTTTCCTAACCTATAAAATGAAGATAAAAATAATGCTTCACAGCACTGTTGGGAGAATGAAATGAGACTGGATGTGCAAAGGGCCAAACACAGTGCCTGGTACTCAGTAGGACCCTTTCTCCACTGCCTTTCCTACGTCCTCTAAGGGAGCTTCTTCCAGCATGGTCGCCTTAGTGGAACAATTTCCATTCATTCTGTAACTATGAGGATTCAAAGAATTACACTGAAGAGTCCTTGATGGGAGAGGGTTGGAGCAAAGGCAGGTTGAATTGCTCCATATAGAAGACTAACAGAAACTTCCAAGAGTCCTTGGAAGGTCAAAAGGAAAGAGGTATGATGGTGTTTCCTCTTGAGGGATGGCAGAGTCTGGAAGAGGGGAGAAGAGGAGACAGTCTCTGTGGACAGCGTGGCAGTGGGTGGAACCGGGAGCACTAGAATGGCTGGCAGAGAAGGTCCCTGAGGAGGATTGGCCAAGGAAGTGCAGGGCAGTGGTGTGAACTGTGCCCTCTCCTGTACTTCACGGTCATCGGTCATCCCCTGCTCCTACCAAAGGGTAAATGTTGGTTCCGTCAGCTGTCTCGGGTCAGTGTTTCTTTAGGGAGCGTGGGGAGAGGGACACATCATGTGTGGGATGAGGCCGCATGGAAAGCAGGCAACATCTACAGGGGACACATCTATGAGGGTGTCTCTCACAGTTCTCCCAGTCTAAACAAGAAATGAGATTGGGAGACATGTAGCTCTGCAAAATTACCGGGGGTTGGAGCAGGAGGATGAAAAAAGTCTTGAAATTCTGACTGCAAGTGGGAAGACAGCACCAGGCAGTTGACCTGGATGCTAAAGGAAAAGGTGAGCTCAGAGGCTTGAGGACTTGGGGATAGCCAGGAGGCAGCTCCTGGGGGCCCGTTTGACTTAGCTCCTGATTCCCTGCCATGCTAGCGTGGTGCATTGCATTCAACAGATTCTCAATAAATCCCTAAAAATAAATTATGTCTCGCAGGAGCCATAGAGAGCCAAAATAGTATGTAATATTCTGCATAGGAGGAGCCCATGCTGCAAACCAAAGTCAAACTATGCACGGGGAGCTTCGAGGGATCTCCCTTTTCAGTCCCTGCTGGCTCAGCGGACTTTACCTCTTTCCTTCTTCTCTAGGCCTTTCCCCCTGAGTAAATTCTCCCCAGTGCCTGAGAGCAGTTTGTAAACTTTTTCCCAGATGACTGCTCGCTATAATCTATAATTCTCATCAATTATATATGAAAGTATACACCTATATCTAAGGACATATAGATATATTTTTATATATAATTATATATTTTTATATATAATTATATAGCAATATATTTTATCTTTCCTTTGTTCCTTTAAATCAAATCGCCCCCACTCCCACTGCCTTTTTTTTTTTTTTTTGAGACAGGGTCTCGCTCTGTTGACCAGGCTGGAATGCAGTGGTGCGATCATGCCTCACTGCAGCCTCTGCCTCCCTGGCTCAAGTGATCTTCCCACCTCACCCTGCCAAGTAGCTGGGACTGAAGGCACACATCATCACATCGGGCTAATTTTTGTATTTTTTGTAGAGATGGGGTTTTGCCATGTTGCCCAGGCTGGTCTTGAACCCCTGACCTCAGGTGATCCACCCGCCTCGGCCTCCCAAAGTGTTGGCATCACAGGTGTGAGCCACCACGCCCCACCTGCATCTTCTGCATGAGGATAAGGAAGCTCTGAGAGGTTAAATGACTTGCTTAAGTCACTCAGCTAATGAACGGTGGAGCCCAGCACTTAGCTCAGGCCAGGTGGCATCACCGCTCACTGTAAGCTGTTCCCACATGGTGAGGCGCAGGGTCTTTAGGCCTCATCACTGACGTGGGGACTTGAACATGGCTGTTCCTTTTCCTGCATCCTCCATATGCCCTCCTGGTAAACCAGATACCCATGGCCTCAGCCGCTCTTCATCAGCCTGACTTGGGCTTCCAGAGCCTACCCAGGCCACGTGGGGCTGGTTTGGCAAAAACTGGGCTCTAGAATTTGCTTTAGCTGTTTTCTTTTCCACTTCATTGTTTCCGTGGGATGTCTGCCTTCCCAAAATAACACCGGGGCATTCCAGGTAAACTCAACATCCTACGAAAATCCCCGTTCAGCGGCAAGTCCGAGGGGCCCTGGTTTTTGCTATTGTTTTCCTCCCTTCCTCTGATCCCTCTGGCTTGGGAGGGGTAGGCGTCTGGGACAGGTTCCCGGTGGAGCCTGGATGGAGGGGGAGGCTGGAGGAGGAGAGGCGGGGCTTGGCCAGCTCCAGCCAGCCAGCTGATACTCATGCTCTCTGCGCCAGCGCTGGAGGTAGCCCTGAGCTTGCCCTTCTCACTTTTCTGGGGAATGTTCTGAGGCCTGGAGGAAAAGAACTGGGCAGGGTTTTGTGCCTTACTTCACTTGTAGCAGAGAAAGAAAATAAAAGCAAGGTGGCCCCTAATTCTGCTCTGATTTCTGGAGGCAGCATGGATGGTATCATGGAGAAGCACTGGCTTTGGATTAAGCCAGATCTGGGCTGAATCCTGGCTCTGGTGCTTACTAGCTGTAAGCCATAGAAGCTATAAGTCCATAAACAGCTTATGTATTCCTCTGAGCCTCCATTTCCTCATCAGTAAAATGGGGGTGATAGTGTCCCTATTAAAGCAATAAAGACGGATGAATGCAATGCCCCAAATAGGACCTGCCCCATAATAGGGTCGCAACCCATACAGAATAGTTTTCTCTCTACTTCTTAGGATACTGGAGGGGGGAGTTGATTACTTCTTCATTGCTTTTTTTTTTTTTTTTAGACAGAGTCTTGCTCTGTCACCCAGGCTGGAGTGCAGTGGCACGATCTTGGCTCACTGCAACCTCTGCCTCCCCGGGGGTTCAAGCGATTTTCATGCTTCGGCTTCCTGAGTAGCTGGGATTACAGGCATGCACCGTCACTCCCAGCTAATTTTTTTTTGTAATTTTAGCAGAGACATGGTTTCACCATATTGGCCAGGCTGGTCTCGAACTCCGGACCTCAGATGATCCACCTGCCTCAGCCTCCCAAAGTTCTGGGATCACAGACAGGAGCCATCGCACTTGGCCTTCATTGCTTTTTGATGTCATTATTACCCAAGTGCTGAGAAGGTGCTATTTAGAGGCCAACTTAGAGAAGTGGAAACAACAGAGTGTCATCAGACAGGCAGGGCCCATGGCTACCAGCCTTGCTTGTTTATGTATGTACCCCTAACAGAATTTTGTAAAGCTATCCCCTCTCTACCACCAGCACATTTAAAAAATGAAGTTCAAAAGTTAAGTAGCTGCAAAAACTATGGTTTCTGGCTTATTGTAAATATTGATATTTAAAACATGCTGTGATGTCACACTTTAAAATGTATCCAGTGGAACGTAACATGGACGATTTGATATCCCCTCTCATCCATTTTAAAATGTATGAAAAAGCTGGTTGGCATTCAGGAATTTTACATCTTTCTTTTTATCTCCTGGAACTCGTATTACTATTTCTACTTCCTTCACAGATTTTTATCCTGACATATTATTTTCTTATGCTTCAGAGTATTTTATAGATCACATTTACATACATGGAAAAAGTCGTTTTTAGTATTTTATACTTTTTTCTTTTTTTTTTTTTGCTCTAGTAGGACTCTCCCCCAAGAGTAGGGGGAGCGAAGAACAAAGTAATTAAATGAAAATTGTTATTTTATTTTATTTATATATATTTTTTTGAGATAGAGTCTCATTCTGTTACCCAGGCTGGAGTGCAGTGGTGCGATCTTGGCTCACTGCAAGCTCCGCCTCCTGGGTTCATGCCGTTCTCCTGCCTCAGCCTCCTGAGTAGCTGGGACTACAGGTGCCCACCACCACACCCAGCTAATTTTTTGTATTTTTAGTAGAGACGGGGTTTCACCGTGTTAACCAGGATGGTCTCGATCTCCTGACCTTGTGATCCGCCCGCCTTGGCCTCCCAAAGTGCTGGGATTACAGGCGTGAGCCACAGTACCTGGCCGAAAATTGTTATTATTCTCACCACCAGTACCAGGGTGCAGCAGGCCCTGTGAGCTATGGAATTATTCATGGAGTCATTCCCCACATTAGGTCCCCTTTCTTTTGTAAAATGGAAAAAGCCTTAGTGTGTTAATTAATTCTTATTCTCAGGTAACTCCATTTTAGGGAAGAAGGCCTATGCAAGTTGTGGATCTGGAAATTGGTTTCCTGATTATTATTTTTGCCTAATTACCCTCTGGAACTGGATACATATCCCAGTTAGAGGACACTGAGTTCTCATTTGAAACCCAACTTTATTACTTAATACGGTCAGGTAACCTGAGGCAAGTTTCCAAACCTGTGGGTTTCCACAGAGGATTGCTACTAGAATAAAATGAGGTTATAGATATTATGCTATAAAGTTTAAGTTCCCAATAAATGGTGAATTCTCAGGGGATATATTTTTCAATATTTACTATTTATGAAATTAGGGTGTGTATTATTATCAGTGTGTACATTTGATGTGGTAGGATTTTCCCCCCAAATCTGTTATTGAATTGCAATTGATAGCCACTTAGAATTAAAGATACAGGGTATTTTGCATCCTTCCAGCCTGTCCCCAGTCTGCCTTCTTTTGGGTTTCCCGGCTGTACCTAATAACATTCTGACCTGGGCTCATGGCCTTGGGAGCTGAAGTCTACAGCAAAGAGCCGGCGATACCTCTTGAATCCTTTTCCCAGATTATAACAGTGGCTCAGAGCTCATCAGCTTGTAAGTATCATTGAACAGTTTTCTCTAGATCCACTCCCCTAACTGCAAGCTCATTGAATTGCATCTAACGTTTGCTTTTCCCTCCACAGCTTTGTGAAAGTTTCCTGTAGTTTTCTTTGATCTGTATGACAGTTCATTGTCCAGAAGAGCTGTGTCATCCTTGGATTTGATGGCTTCACTGTGTACTCCTTCTTTTCATTTGAAAGGAAAAAAGAAGCCAACTGAAAAGAGATCTGAGCACTGATCCCCGTGAGAAAGGACAAAGTTACCTGCAAAGAAGCCGTTATGCTGCCTTTGTTGCTGGACTCTATGGAGATCCGTATCCAGTGTGAAACATCTCTCTGATCTCTCTGATCACGTATTAGGGACTCAGCAAATGTTGTTGAATGCATAAAATGAATCAATCCCATGGAAATTTAGTTTTAAATGATGCTTTATTGAGAAAGATTTCAAACATTGGGAAGTAAATAGACGGTGAAGTGAGTGTCCATGTAGCCATCACTGGTTTAAATAATGGTCGGTTTGTGACTCATTTTGTTGCATTTACACTTCCCTTCTCCCACCAAGATCATTTTGAAGCCACTTCCTCACATCATATAGTTTTATCCGTAAGTGTCTCAGCATGCATTTCTGAAACGTAAGGTTCCTTTTAAAAACCTTAAACACAATACCTTATGACACCTTAAAAGTTTAACAACTCCTCAGTATATGCACACAGTGCTCAAATTTTCCTAACTTTTTATTTATTGTTTTATGATGTGGGAATTCATTTTAAAATATTGGTTTTGGTGGAGAGACTTGTCAAAGACTTTTCAACTATTTTTATAAGTGTTTCTCAGGTTTTAGTGTGCAAAGCATTCACCTGGGGAGCTTATTAAAGTGAAGATTCCTAAACTCCACCCAGGCATAGAAAGAGCCCCAGAAGTTGCCATTCATAACAAGCATCTCCAATGAATGTGATGTATGTACGCTGTGTAATCCAACTCTGAGAGAAACCCCACCCAGGCCTAGAAAAAGCCCCAAAAGTTCCCGTTCGTAACCAGCATCTCCAGTGAATGTGATGTATGCAGTGTAACCTTACTCCGAGAAATCCCAATCCACATCTATTAAAACTCCTGTCTTTTTCCTTTCCTTGTCTTGTATTTAACTCCTTGACCTTCACCTCTTGCTGGGCTCCAACATGTACTATGATCCAGTTACACTGAATTTATTTTGGTTCTTTGAATGTACCGTGCTCTCTCCATCTGGCCTTCGTCCAGGCTTTCGCCTCTGTCTTGAACATACCCAGGCTCCGTTGTAGCCCCTCACCTCCTCTTCACTTAATTGACCCCTGTTCATCTTTTGGGGCCTGATACGGTTTGGCTCTGAGTCCCCATCCAAAGCTCATCTTGAACTGTAGCTCCCATAATGCCCACATGTCATGGGAGGGACCTGGTGGGAGATCATTGAATCACGGGGGCGGTTTTCCCCATACTGTTCTCTGTGGTAGTGAATAAGTCTCACAAGAACTGATGTCTTTAATAAGGGGCTTCCCGTTTTGTTTGGCTTTCATTTGCTCTTGCCTGTTGCCATGTAAAACATGCGTTTTGCCTTCCACCATGATTGTGAGGCCTCCCCAGTCACGTGGAAGTGTGAGTCCATTAAGCCTCTTTTTCTTTATGAATTACCTAGTCTCGGGTATGTCTTTATCAGCAGCATGAAAACGGACTAATACAGGTCCTAGTTCAGCATCCCTTCCTCCCTGCCGCCTTCCCTAAACTTCAATTCCAGGTCAGGTGTCCCTCCTACCTGCTCTCCCAGTGCCCCACGTTTCCTGTCATAACAGCCATCAAACTCCTTTGCCACCACATCAGAAGCACTGGTCATGCTCTCCCAGCAGACTGTCAGTTCCCTAAGAGTGGAGCCCTCATCTGTCTGTTTACTCCTACAGTCCCAGCAGCCGGTGCCTGCCCTGCACACAGCCAGGATTCCGCGAGTCACCACTGAAAATGACACTGAGTTCTGTTGAAAGTTCATTTTAACCATATGAACTAGGGAAAATGTTGCTAGCAGAAAATACCCATATTTTATTTGCGTACAGCCTAAAAATCTCAAGCATTAGCACGTATATGCAAAATACAGTCAAACTGGACCAGGTGTGGTGCTCACACCTGTAATCCTAGCACTTTGGAAAGCTGAGGTGGGAGGATTGCTTGAGTCCAGGAGTTCAAGACCATCCTGGGCAGCATGGCAAAACCCTATCTATGCAAAAAAATACAAAAAAAAATTAACTGGGTGTGGTGATATGTGGCTGTGCTCCCAGCTACTAGGGAGGCTGAGGCAGGAGAATCACTTGAGCCTGGGAGGTGGAGGCTGCAGTAATCTGAGATCATGTCATTGAACTCCAGTTGGGGAACACAGCAGAGGGAGATCCTATCGCCTGTCTCAAAAGAAAAAAAGAAAGAAAGAAAGAAAGAAAGAAAGAAAGAAAGAAAGAAAGAAAGAAAGAAAGAAAGAAAGAAAGAAAGAAAGAAAGAAAGAAAAGAAAAACTGCAACCAGACTGGTTATAAACACCTATTTCCAGAATGTTTCCTATAACATATGTTTGCTATGTGTTTTTTTTTTTTGTCAGCACTTGCTGGTAGATACACAACTGTAGTTAACAAAAAATTTGAAAGAGCAAAGAGATTTCTATCTACTTAGTTCTTTCCTCTTACTGAGAAAAGATAGTCTTTCTCCGTGCCTATGTTCAGCTCAAGGAATGCCAGCTGAGTTTTGAGAGAAGTCTTTTCTTCCTGTTCTACATGGTTATTTACTCATAAGGCAGCATACAATCTATTCCTGCCCTGTTGGGTAGGGCAGCCACCAGCCCCAAGTGGCCACTAAGCATTTGAAATGCGGCTAGTACAAAATGATATGTGCTGTAAATATTAAGTACACACTGGACTTTTTTTTTTGGAACAAAGTCTTGCTTAGTCACCCAGGCTGGAGTATAGCAGCATGATCTAGGCTCACTGTAGCCTCAGTTTCCTGGGCTCAAGTCATCCTCCCATCTCATCTCAGCCTCCTGAGTAACTGGGACTACGGGTGCACACCAACACGCATAGCTAATTTTGTTTATTTTTTTGTGTTATTTCACTGTGTTACCCAGTCTGCTCTCCCACTCCTGGACTCAAGCAATCCTCCCATCTCAACTTCTCAGAGTGCTGGGATTACAGGTGTGAGCCACCATGCCCAACCCACACTGGATTTTAAGGACTTAGTATGAAAGAATGTCAACCATCTCATTAAAATGCTTTACATTGATTTCATGTTGAAATAACAATACTTTGGCTATGTTAAGTTAAATAAAAATATTACTAAAATTAATTTCACCGGTCTCTTTTTACTTTTATGTGGCTTTTAGAAAATTTAGAACTACCTACGTGGCTTGCATTGTTTCCATAGCCAGCACTGATCTATACGACTATTTGGCCTCTCTGTTGCAGTTTTCTCAGCTCTAAAATGGGGATATCAATAATATCTGTTTTACGGAACGTTATAAGGATAAAATGAGTTAATATTTGTAAGGCATTTCGAACAATACCTGACATATAATAAGTGCTTTTAAAAATCTTTGTGAACGAAATAGATGGTGCTTAACATTTTTAGCATCTAATCTTCTTGGATAGGCCCAGGTCCCCTACAAAACTAAACTTGAGGCAGAGCTTAGGGGCTAATGTTTTATTGGAGGGTATAATCCCAGGGAGAGCACGACTGAGGGCAAAGAGGAAGTAAGGCAGGGGAGGAGGGAAGCCATCACAAGATGGTTTTTTGTGGAACTGGCCACAGCTTCCCAAGAAAACACATAGCTGATTGCTTGATCATGTGAGCCATCCAGAGAAGCAGTACGGGACCACTGCATCTTGGAAGAACTGTTGAGGGAAGGAAGGTGAACAATTTATCTGTCAGTTTCCTCCTATCTCCTGCTCACATTGGTTAAGGTTTGCCCCTTGTGGAGTTAAGTCCTTTGCACTTTCTGCTTATGTCACTAGACCCTTTTGGAAAGCCACCAGGGAAGTCAGAGATGCCGGAATCCAGGTGGCTGGACATGGGCTCTGGAGCCCCTGAGGCCCCTGACAGGGCAGGTGCCATGGAAGGCATGATGAAGCCCGGCCCTCATCTGTGGGGCTCAGTCAGCAACGAGAGGCGAGGCCACAGCAGTGGCAGCGAGGTTCATAACCATGGGGAGGTCATCACACCACGGTGGGGCTGCTCCAGCTAGGAATCAGGGCAACGACTGAGCCTCGGGGGAGATGGGGCCTAGTGGAGCGGAGGCAGGAGGTGTGTCCTATGAACCCCATATGCCCTGCCTCTCAGAGCCTGATCAGATTTGCCTACTGGACTTTGATACTTACATGTCTCACTAGCATCTCAACTTCAGTGTGTCTGAAACTGAAGTTTTGGTTTCCATATTTGAGTCTATCCCCTGACCTAGTCCCTCTGTTTCCTATCTTCTACACTTCAGTAAATTCACCCGCTTGCTTAAGCCAGAATCCTGGAGGCCATATTTGAGGACTTGCTTTCCTCTGCCACATGCGATCATCAGCAAGTTCTGTGGATGTAATCTCCGAATTGGATCTTCAAGCCAATTTCTCTATCTCCACCAGATAGTGGGTCACCAGCATCTCTCCCATTACAGTAGATTCCAAGAGGGTCTTCCTGCCTCCTCCCTTTCGTCTCTCCAGTTCTTTATTTACATAGTAGCCAGAGTAATATTTCACAGTATAAATCAAGTTATGCCTCTCAGCTGCTTTAAAACCCTGCAGCGGCTTTTAGAATAAATCCTGAAGTCTTTTCCATGTTCTACGAAGCCTTCCACTATCTCACTCCTGTCTTTTCCACCTCACCTTGAAACCCTCCGCTTCCTCCCTGGCCCAGCTAGCCAGCCTCATTCTTTCCTAACACACAATGCATGCTTTATTGTTTCAGGGCAGGAATTGGCAGAATACTTCCTGCTTCTGTTTTATAAATAAAGTTTTATTGGAACACAGGCATGACAGAGATTGATGGACCATGAAGCCAAACATATTTACTATCTGACCCTGCATAGAATGTCTGCTGAACCATTTTTGGGGGCCTTTGACTTTGCCTCGGGCTCTTTTTCCAGTTTGTAACCCAGTTGATTCTTTGACTTTCAGCTCTCAGCTTATATGTTACCTCTTCAAACAGATCATCCTTGACAACATGCTTCAGTAGAAGCCCCTGTCTCCAACCCCAAAACACGCGTATTCTCCATCACACCACTCTGCTTCTGACCTTTGTAGCATTTTCTCAATTTTAGATTACATATATATGTATTACGTTACCTGTTTACTGTCCATGTCCTTCCCTGACAACTTTAAGCTCCACGAGGGTAAGGACCGTGGCTGTTTTGTTCAGTATTGCACTCCTTGCACCTCCAAGTGCCTTCTCTTGCTAATAAACCACTGGAATTCCTGCATCCAGTTGAGGCTTGATCCCTTCAGTGCGGCTCCTACTCTCCCAACCACTCCACTAGTCTGTACTTTACTTATCCAGCAATTCTCCACTGCTGAGGACAGTTTGGGCTCAGGTGATGCTTCCAGAGAGCAGTTGAGTGTGGAGTCTGAGCCACGGGGTTGAATTTCCTAACAATTCTCAGCCATCTGGGGAGTTGTGACACCACCTCATTGGGTATTTGATATTTTAAAAATGATGTTACAGGCTGGGTGTGGTGGCTCACGCCTATAATCCTAGCATTTTGGGAGGCCAAGGTGGGTGAATCACCTGAGGTCAGGAGTTTGAGACCAGCCTGGCTAACTTGGCGAAACTCTGTCTCTACTAAAAATACAAAAATTAGCCAGGCATGGTGGTGCATGCCTGTAATCCCAGCTACTTGGAAGACTGAGGCAGGAGAATCGCTTGAACTGGGAGCCAGAAGATGCAGTGAGCTGAGATCATGCCACTGCACTCTCCAGCATGGGAGACAGAATGAGACTCTGACTCAAAACAAACAAACAAAAAAGATATTACAATTCTCTCACTGTTCCGCACATGCTAGAAAATAAAAAAAGATCACAAGGTATCGTGCATTTATCTTTCATTAAAACAGCCTCAGAGTTACTTTGGGGAGCACTAATTCTAGGGGGCTGCTGGGAGGAGGTCCTGCAGCAGCACTTGCAGGTGCCTCCTCTGCAGCCACCTTGGGCCTGTGCCACCTTCCAGGGTCCTGATTCCTTGCTAACTTCCCCAGAGCATGGGCTAGACAGGTGCAGTTGGGGCTGTGAGGCCAGGCAAGCAGCTGCAGCTCAGGGGCACTGAGGGCACGGGCCTGGAAACCCTTCCTGTGGAACAGGCCAAAAGAATCCAGGGATATGTAAACGCATCAGACTGAGACACAGGCCCAAGCACCACTGCTTTCAGATGTACACAGGCAGTCATGGGGAGAAGGGGCAGAGCAGGAAGTGGTTTTGAAAGCCACTCCCTTGGCTTTACAGATGAGAAAACTCCATCTAGAGAAGGGACCTACCGGGTTAAAATTAGAACCGACTAGAATGCAGACCTGTCTCCATTCTCCCACTGTGTTCTTCTAGGCTGAATCAGCCAGGCTGTCCTAAGATTCTAAGGTGTCCTCCTGGACAGTATCTAGAATGGCTGGCCACATGTAGGATTCCTCTGGAAAGCTTCATGGAGGAGGCTTGGAAGAGCACAGGACTTGGACTTGGATGAACTTAGGTTTGAACCCCGACCGCTCAATCACTGCAAGTCCAGGACTAATGTCCCAAACTGCTGTGAGCTTCAGTTTCAGAACCATAAATTGTGGTAAGAGTCTCTAAATTGCTGGACAGTTTTGAAGATTCAATGAAGTAAGACCCCGAGTGTGCCTCAGGAGTTCCAGACACATAGTAGGCATGCAGACATTCAGTCAATATTAGTTGGATTTTGAGCAGCCAAGCTAGCAGAGGAGGGGTAGGAGCAGGAAACCGTGTATCCATGGGGTATGGTGTCTTCTACAGTAATTACAAATGAATTCCTCAAAGGAAGAGTCCATGACAAATGCCCCTTTCCCATCCCCTCAATCCCAACCTCCCGGAATACCATGTTTCAGGTAGTACAAGGATGATGGTTGCATCTGTCCAATGTCTTCAGAGGAATCAGGGTTTGTACTCATAACATCTTACATCCTGGGACACAGGTTTCAGTATGACCTATGCTATTGTCTTTGGATACCTGCTTACTAAAGGCACTCCACCCTCTCCAGGCCATTTTATAGATATCCAGCGGAACAATGTGAATGTTGTCCGATGGCTCAGCGCCCCACCCACTCTGACAACAAAAGGATATCATTAATGTCCTCTGCGCAACAAAAGGATATCATTTGTCTTAATGTGGGGCATTTGTGTTCAGAGTCCTTTGAGATCTCAGAGCATTCCTCTTCCCCCAGATCCAGTTTGCCTGACTGTGCTCTGAGAAATTCTGAGTGTTCAACAGAGCCTCCGCTGGTGGGAGAGGGGCCAGAGTGGGTGGGGCGCTGAGCCACCCATCACCCTTCCTTCAGAGAAGTTTCACTTTTAGCTCTTTGCACATTGGGTATCTCTGTAAGATTACAGTTGAACTAAAATTTTTGCAGCTAAAAACCAGTTTGCCAATTGTTCACTGGAGACTGAAATTAATGGCTGCCAGGTGCTGTCCTAGGTGGTTGTCACATGTCATCTTGCCTCATGTACTCCTCCTGATAACCATCTGAGTGGGTGTCATTAGCCTTGCTGCAGTGACGAGGAAACCAGGGTTCTGAGAAAGGAAGGAATTAGCTTTAAGAGCTGAGAAAAGAAGGATCCCAGGACTGGAACCCAGGCCTGCCTGGCTGAAAGCGACACCCTCAGACCCTGCAGAATACTATCATAGTGTGGTGCTAGTAACACGGATTTCTGGTTGGAGATTTGGGTTCAAGTTGTGTTTCTGCCTCTTCCTACTTGAATGATCCCTGACTGGACATTTCATGTTATTTGAGCCTTGTTTTCCTCCCTGAAAAAATGGGTATGATAATAACACCAGTCAGAAGATGCACACTCTTACGTCTCATCCCAGTGATGCTATTTGTGTGGCATCTTGGGGGAGAGCCCAACTGCCTCCTTCAGAACCCCTGGCCCCCAGGCTGAGCTGGCCTGGCTGCCAGCAGACTCCCCATTCATAATGATCCCAGTCTTGGGGTCGCTGAACTGCAAGGGTGAAGTTTCCCTGGGGGCCCAGGAGCCCTTACTTACGCTCAGTCTGGGGCTGTGGGGCTCAAGATCAAAGTGTGTGCTCTGCTCTCCCCAGGCGAGACGCATCCCTTCACCCTGCAGCCCTCTTTAATTAGCTCAGAGCCTTAGAGCAATACCTTTTTTGGGTTCTTATCAGCACTTCCTGATAAAGTAATTAATGGGTTTCTCTTCTCCACTGAGCATCCTGCTGCCCCAGAGGGCTGAGCTGGGAAGGAAGGTGCTAATTAGCTCCTGCTTGATTATCTGGCTAAAGCAACTGGGCCAAGTCTCTGCAAATCTGTATGGAGCCCTCATCGTCCCCTGGGTGAGACTTCAGCTCTCTGACTGTTTATTCCTTTTGCTTGGTGCCAAGTCTGCCCACAAAGTTCAGCCCCTTCCACAGAGAGCCTCCCTTTCTCTCACCACCAGCATCTGCAGGTAGCACTGTGGGACCCAGGGTCCTGCCTTGAGCCTTGAAGCCAGTCACCTGGGAGCTCTCAGGGAGGTCCCTGGAAACATGAGCATTCCAAAGCGAGTCCAGACTTTCCAAGCCTACTTCAGTGAAAAGCACAATGGTAGCAGAGTGTTGTGGAAAGAGCCTTCATCTGAGGACATAGACTGACTCTAGACTGCCACCTGCCACCAAATAAGCTGTGTGACCTTGGGTAAATGACGCATTCTCTCCAAGTCTCAGTTTCCATAGCTTTTTAAAAAGGGAGTGGGGACAGGGAGTTGGTATATAATCAGGGATGGCAAATGTGTGTAGCAAACGTGTAGTTTTGCCAACTGTGATGAATCTGTCTTGACCCTGCACCATGTTGACAGCGATGAAGCCATGTCTAGTTCCAGTGGGGAGACTGGAGAGGTTGACCATGATGTCTGCCATTGTTGATGTAGGTGCAAGGCTTCCCATCAGCAGCACCATTGGCATTTGGCGAGGGCTGTCTTTGCTGTGTTTGACTGTGCTGTACCTCTCAGGATGCTTAGTACCTTTCAACAGCATTCTCTGAATGGCAAACAAATACTTTGCGTGTTTCCAAAGACCCCCTAGGGGCTATGCTATCCTTGGTTGAGTACCTTAGGTAGGCAGATGGTGGTAAGAGTCAGGATTTTTTTGGCTACAAGTGACAAAAACCATACTTAAATTAGTTTAGCTAAAATGGAAATATAGCCATTTATGTAATAGAGAAGCCATGGGAGAGACTTGGGCTGCCTTTCTCCATCCAACATAGCTAATTAATCTCTCCTTCAGAAGAATCTGTGGTAGGGTAAGTTCTTTTTAGATCCTCTGCCTTCCCAATCCCTTTCTATCTGGGAGGAAATAACGGAAGAGATGAGCAGCAAGGTCCTTCCAAAGGTGGGGGACAGATCACCCCTTTGCTGAGCCTGGCAAGCTAGAACATTAGCAGGGACTTAAGCACAGCCAACTGTGGGTGCCTGCCTGGGACTTTGTTCTAGAGAGGCCACACAAAGGCTCTTGGCTCTATCCAAGGTTATTATTGGCGGTGGTGGTGCTGAAGTTGGGGTTTTGGGGCAGGGTAATTGTGTCCAGAGGGGATGGGGTCCAGTGGGGCAGTGATGGCTATAGCAGCCTCCCATGCTGACTTCCTGTGATGAGGACTCGCCTGGGCCTTTGCCACCCTTAGCTTCTACATGTACTTTGTTCTTTGGCCTTCCTGCTCATCCTGTAGGTGACCCGGGACCTTTCCAATAAATTATTTTCCTGATTAAGTTAACTAGAGCCAGTTTCTATTGCTTACAACCCAGACCTTGCTAATACAGTTGGAGTGGGGCGTCTGGGCAGGACAAAAAGCCAGTAAGCAGGTGAGTTGCTCCAAAGTCTCAGGGGGCTTGTGGGAGGTGGTTTGGAATCAAAAGCCAACAGGACCCAAAGGCCACAGAGGCAATTTTTCTTGGAGATTGTGCTAGTGATCTCACTGGAAATTCCTCCCCACAGGGAAGACTCACTTCTGTGCAAGGCTCTGTTTTTGGGGGCTAGTTCCGGGCACCCCTATCTCATGATCTACCTCTTTGCTAAGCTCAGGTCCCAGTGGCAGACAGGATGAGTCTGTGTTGTACTTCCTACCCATCATGCCCCTTTCTTTACCACATGGAGGTTCAGTGGATAGGCGTCTCCACATTTGTCACTGTCGGTTCTAGAAAACAACATAAAGCAAGTGCCTGAGCTGAACGAACAGCCAAAGCAGGGCCTGGGTCTTTCCCCCCTCCCGGATTAACTCAGACACAGCCAAAGAAGGGCTGGAGTTCTTGCTATGAAATCTGTGGGTGGGGAGAGTCCGCTTTGCAGTGGAGTTAATTTAATAACCTCCCCCTCCTCCTCCAGCAGGAAATGGCCAATGTAAAACCCTAAATGAGGGCCGGAGTCTAGAAGAAACTGTAGTAGGAACAATGACAGCATCCTCTGTAGGAGCTGCAAAGAGAACAGACCAGGATGTGAACCTGGTTGTTTTCCTGTGAGATCCTCTGCTACATTGTTTGACCAAGGTCAAGGCTCTTTGAGTTAGCCTAGTGAATTGTTCACCCCCAGCCTCTCACCTCGCAGGTGTTCAGAGGGTCAAAACCATACAGGAGAGACTGGGGGCTGAGACCATGAACTCTAGACTTTGGAGCCACACTGCCTGAGTCCAAATTCCAACTCTGTCACAAGATGAGTACACGTGGGCAAGTTATTAAATTTCTATGCCTCCATTTTCTCCCCTGGAATGATAAAAATAGGATACCTACTCCTGAAATTCCTGGGGAAGAATTTCCATTCTTCAATGAGATCACCTCATAAGATTACCGTGAAGAGTGAAAGAGCCTGGCACAGAGCATGATCTTAATAAATGTCAATATCTTAGTGCCCTTGTGTGGCACCTGACCATGGTGGTTCTCCTGACCAGTTGAATAGATGACCCACTTCTCCAGGGAATTCCTGAATGAGGCCAGGAAGTAAGAATAAAGTCATCATGGTCTGGGAGGATCCAAAGTTTATGTTTGTTCCTTAAAACCAAAAAGATAGGGTGCTCAGTGGCCACTGTTGGTGAAGTGGCCCTGAAATCTGTCCTGAACTCTGTCACCTCAGGAACGCTGTGACAGGCTCATGGGGACATGCAGGCACACATGGATACATACACATTCACAAACATGCACACATGCGCAGGCACACACACAGACACATGAACACAGGCACGTGCACAGGCACACACACATGAGCACACATACGGATACAAAAATATGCATACATAGACACACACACATGCACACAAATGAACATATGCACACATGGACACACAAACATGGATACACATCGACACACAGACGCATGCACACATGAACACATGCACATGGATATAAAACACATGCACATACAAACACACAAACACACAAACACATGCACACACACAGACACACATACACACACAAACATGCCCATAAATGGTGCATTAGTCCATTTTCACACTGCTGATAAAGACATACCCGAGACTGGGTAATTTATAAAGAAAAAGAGGTTTGATGGACTCATAGTTGCACATGGCTGGGGAGGCCTCACAATCATGGTGGAAGGCAAAGGAGGAGCATAGGCACCTCTTACATGGCGGCAGGAAAGAGAGCATGTGCAGGGGAACTCCCCTTTATAAAGCCGTTAAATCTCATGAGACTTATTCACTATCACGAGAACAGCATGGGAAAGACCTGCCCCCATGATTCAGTTTCCTCCCACCAGGTCCCTCCCATGACACGTGGGAATTATGGGAGCTATAATTCAAGATGAGATTTAGGTGGGGACACAGCCAAACCATATCAGATGGGCACACACGGACATACACAGACACACTTGAACACATGCATACAGACACATGCACGTACACAGACACATAGGCATGCACACACAGACACATGCATGTGCACAGACACACATGGAGACACATGAACACACACACATATGGAAACATGCACACACGTGGACATACAAACACGTGCATATGCATAGATGCATGCATACACACGGGCACACATGCACACATGGACACATGCAGACATAAACACAACATATGCACACACAGACATGTACACACATATACAAACACATGACACATTCACATACACGAACACATGCACACATAAGGACACATGCACACATTCACACACAGATACACACATTTGGACACACACATGCTTGCATGGGAACTCACAGCCACATGGATGACGGCCTCAGACAGCTCAGTCACAGTCACTGAGCGACCTTCTTACATCCCCTTCTTACATCCCCCTAGCAGTGGGGGATGCCACCTCTGACCTATCTTCCCCAGAATCAGAGTCCTCTAATTACTTTTCTAGCCTACAAACACCTTCCGTGGCCAAGATCAAGACCCTGGAAGAGGAGAAGCAGGCACTTGGTATAAACCAGTGTTCTTAAACTCCCTACACCCAGAAACTCTCTTGTTTTTTCTTGTCAACTCTACCCACACAGAATTCAGAAACCCCTGAGCTGTTGACGCCCTCACAGGTCTGGGAGCACACAGCTATGCCGTTGTTCCCATCTTTGTCCTAGGGCCAGAATAAGATCTCCAGTGACAATAACAGTAACAATATTATTATTAATAGTAGCAAATGTTTAGAAGCCATTTACAACATGCTTAATACTGTTCTATATGTTTTTTAATATATATTAACTCTTTTTAATCTTCTTAATTATTTTTTCAGAGACAGGGTCTTTCTCTTTTGCTCAGGCTGGAGGGCAGTGGCACAATCATAGCTCACTGTAGCCTCCAGCTCCTGGGTTCAGGCGATCCTCCTGCCTCAGCCTCCTGAGCAGCTGAAACTACAGCCACACACAAGTATGCCTAGCTAATTTTTGATTTGTCTTTAGAGACAGGGGTCTTGTTACGTTGCTCAGTTGGATCTTGTACTCCTGGCCTCTAGCAATCCTCCCAACTTTGCCTGACAAACTGTTGGGATTACAGGTGTGAGCCACTGCAACTGGCCTAATCCTTTTAATAATCTTATGAAGTAAGTATGATAATCATCATCCCATTTTACGAATGGGGAAGCTGAATCACAAAGGAGGAGTAACTTCCCTGAT
Source organism: Colobus angolensis palliatus (assembly GCF_000951035.1). Taxonomy (NCBI): domain Eukaryota; kingdom Metazoa; phylum Chordata; class Mammalia; order Primates; family Cercopithecidae; genus Colobus; species Colobus angolensis. Next base: position 1,273,422 of record NW_012118655.1, read on the forward strand.
ACGGTTTAGCCATGTCCCTACCCAAATCTCAACTTGAATTGTATCTCCCAGAATTTCCACCTGTTGTGGGAGGGACCCAGGGGGAGGTAACTGAATCATGGGGGTTGGTCTTTCCTGTGCTCTTTTTGTGATAGTGAGTAAGTCTCATGAGATCCGATGGTTTTATCAGGGGTTTCCGCTTATGTTTCTTCCTCATTTTTCTCTTGCCACCACCATATAAGAAATGCCTTTTGATGAATTCATGTCCTTTGCAGGGTCATGGATAAAGCTGGAAACCATCATTCTCAGCAAACTAACACAGGAACAGAAAACCAAACACTGCATGTTCTCACTCATAAATGGGAGCTGAACAATGAGAACACATGGACACAGGGAGGGGAACATCACACACTGGGGCCTGTCTGGGGGTCGCGGGCCAAGGGAGGGATAGCATTAGGTGAAATACCTAATGTAGATGACAGGTTGATGGGTGCAGCAAATCACCCTGGCACGTGTGTACCTATGTAACAAATCTGCACGTTCTGCACATGTCTCCCAGAACTTAAAGTACAGTAATAATAATATAAATATATATATGTATACGAAAGAAGTGCCTTTTGCCTCCTGCCATGATTCTGAGGCCTCCCCAGCCGTGTGGAACTGTAAGTCCAAATAAACCTTTTTTTCTTTCCAGTTTCAGGTATGTCTTTATCAGCAGCATGAAAACTAATACATTTCCCAAAGTCACCCAGCAAGAAGCAGCTAGTCTGGCTCCAAAGGCTGGACTATTAGCCTGTATGGTCTACTTCACTATGAGCACTAAAAGGCTTATGGCACTCCTGCCCCCCCAACATAGGTAGTTCAAAATAAAACCAGAAATAAATCATAAAAGAATGTGAGAAAGTGCTGCAGAATTCCGATCCTTTTTCTTGATGACAACCTTAATGCTTAAAATAAAAAAATAAAAAAAAAAAAAAGCAATCTTTCCAAACATACATTTTCTCTTATATGTCCCCATTTGGCTGGTGCCCTAAGCATGGGTTGCTCAGCCTAGCAGATAATCCAACTATTTCTTTTACCTGTAGCTACAACAGCCTCTACCTGAAAGTTCAAGGTTGACCCAGCCTGGGATTGGTTGCTGCCCTTCGTGGGGTATGTAAGCGCTTCTTGGCTTGAAAGGGAGTGGCTTTGGCCTCAAACCCCTAAATGGCAGGAGACAGCTGCAAAATGTGGGCCCGTGCCCCTCCCTCAGCCATGGAAGACAAATCGTGTTGATTGAGGAGAAATGAAAGAGGCTTCCGTGTGTGTGTGTGTGTGTGTGTGTGTGTGTTGAGAATGGGGCGTTGCCTTAGGGCTCCTCCCTGCTTTCCAGGACCCACTTCTGTGTACAGAATTGGTGGGCTCCTGGTCTCACTGACTTCAGGAATGAAGCTGCCGACACTCGCGGTGAATGTTACAGTTCTCAAAGATGGTGTGTCCAGAGTCGGTTCCTTCAGATGTTCAGATGTGTCTGGAGCTTTTTCTTTCTGGTGGGTTCCTGGTGTCGCTGTTAATAAGGAGTGAAGCTGCAGACCTTCGTGGTGAGTGTTACAGCTCTTAAAAGCAGTGCATCTGGAGTTGTTTGCTCTTCCCGGTGGGTTCATGGTCTCATGGTCTCACTGGCTTCAGAAGTAAAGCCGCAGACCTTTGTGGTGTCACAGCTCATAAAGGCAGCATGGACCCAAAAAGTGAGCAGCAGCAAGATTTATTGCAAAGAGCAAAAGAATAAAACTTGCACGGTATGGAAGCGTACCACAGTACGTTCCTACTGCTGGCACTGGCAGCCTGCTTTTATTCCCTTCTCTGGCCCCACCCACATCCTGCTGATTGGTCCATTTTACAGAGAGTTGATTGGTCCACTTTACAGAGAGCTGATCGGTGGGTTTTGACAGAGGGCTGATTGGTGCTCTTACAATCCTTGAGCTAGACAGAGTCACAGAGTGCTAGTTAGCTAGACACAGAGTTAGCTAGATACAGAGTACCAATTGGTGCATTCACAAACCCTGAGCTAGACACAGAGTGCTGATTGGTGCACCTACGATCCTCCGGCTAGATAAAAAGTTCTCCAAGTCTCCATCCAGTTGAGGAGGCCAATTGGCTTCACCCAGTGGATCCTGCACCAGGGCTGCAGATGGAGCTGCCCGCCAGTCCCAAGTCACGCCTGCACTCCTCAGCCCTTGGGCTGTGGATGGGACCCGGTGCCAGGGGGCAGGGGGCGGTGCCCATTGGGGAGGCTCAGGCCGCGCAGGAGCCCACCGCAGGAGGAGGGCAGCTCAGACATGGCGGGCTGCAGTTCCGGAGCCCTGCCTCACGGGGAAGCAGCTAAGGCCCAGCGAGAATTTGAGTGCGGCGCCGGGGGACGGCACTGCTGGGGGACCTGGCGCGACCTCCTCAGCTGCTGGCCCGGGTGCTAAGCCCCTCACTGCCCTGGGCCGCGGTGCCAGCCAGCCGCTCCGTGCAGGGCCCGCTGACCCCGTGTCCGCACCTACCGGTACTCGCACTGGCCCCGGAGCGCCGTCTGCAGCCCTGGTTCCCACCCGTGCCTCTCCCTCAACACCTCTCCACAAGCAGAGGGAGGCAGCTTCGGCCTCAGCCAGCCCAGAGAGGGGCTCCCACCGTGCTGTGGCCGGCTGAAGGGCTCCTCAGAGTGGATGCTGAGGCCGAGGAGGCACCGAGAGCAAGGGCTGCTAGCACGTTGTCACCTCTCACTTCCAGTCACAGAAGCAATTTCTGGCTTCCCTTTCATTCTTGGGACGTGAGGTGTAGTGTGTTCTTGGTCAATAACTATCACCAAGGGATTGTTTCAAAACAAACAAACAAACAAAAAACCCACTTTTCATTTCTGTTATCTCTAGGACACAATACAAACAGAGCTACAGATTCTACTTACTGTCTTTCCTTCACTTAACATGCAGCAAGGACTTGGGAATCCTCCCCTGGCAAGGGCCTATGCTAGGTCAAAAAAATGAACACAACTCACAGCTCCTGTTCTCAGGATGCTCAGAGTTGGAAGGGAGGAGCTATGTGCTTTATTGTCCCATTTCTATCCCCTTCCCCTGTTTCCCACCACGCTGTAGGGTAGGGACAGTATTTCCTCCTTTTCAGAACCTCCCTTTCCCAAATTCACAATGGCCCCATTGTCCTGCCCAAACCCTGGCGTTTCATGGACTTTCCATGGGTGTTTGATAATGAAAGGGCTGGAAGGAAGAGAACTGGAAAGTTTATCTGATCCAGTGGTCCCAAAGGGGCAATGCCATCCCCTGGAAGTGTTTTGAAAAACCCGGGGGGGGGGCGGGGAGGGGGGCAGGCATGATAGCTCACACCTGTAATCCCAGCACTTTGGGAAGCTGAAGCAGGTGGATCACCTGAGGTCAGGAGTTCGAGACCAGCCTAGTCAACATAGTGAAACCCCATCTCTACCCAAAATACAAAATATTAGCCAGGCATGGTGGTGGGCACCTGTAGTCCCAGCTACTTGGGAGGCTGAGGCAGGAGAATCGCTTGAACACGGGAGGCGGAGATTGCAGTGAGCCGAAATCGTGCCATTGCACTCCAGCCTGGGCAACGAGAGGGAAACTCCGTCTCAAAAGAAAAAAAAACAAAAAAAAGAAAGAAAAATTGTGAGGCACTTTTGTTTGCTGGTGGGTGAGGCCCATGGATGCTACATGTCCTACCATGCACGGGACAGTCCTGTACAATGAAGAATTGTTCTGTATTTCACCCATCTTTCCTATGTTTCTCCAGACATTCGTGTATTGAAAACTCTGGTTATAATTTTCTGACCTTTTAAGCTGTAACTCCATATTACATAAAACCCCAAAGTATTTTTGCATGGTTTTAATATATATTGAATATTTCAGGAATACAACTACTGTGAATATTGAGGAAAAACAGTACTTTATATTTCATTCCATACTTCAGTAAATAAGAGTTGTTTATTGTTTTGAAAAATTACACCACTGATGGGAACTCGACTCAGAGTTGCCAAGAAGATAACACATGGATGGATATCAGCCTGCGTGTGTGGCTATTGCTTTCATGGTGATTTTACATGAAGATCCAAACATCTCTCGTTGTATCTTTTTTTTATGAGACGTCTCACTGTGTCACCCAGGCTGGAATGCAGTGGTACAATCTCGGCTCACTCCGCCTCCCATGCTCAAGTGATTCTTGTTTCTCAGCCTTCTGAGTAGCTGGGATTACAAGTGCAGACCACCACGCCTGGCTAATTTTGTATTTTTTAGTAGAGATGGGATTTTGCCATGTTGGTCAGGCTGGTCTCGAACTCATGACCTGAAGTGATCCACCTGCCTTGGCCTCCCAAAGTGATGGGATTACAGGCATAAGCCACCACGCCCAGCGTCATTGCATCTTTTAGTGTAATGGTGGTTAGACATTTACACACTGAATACATAATATATGTGTATATATATACACACACATATATGTACACACATACATGTATATATAAATTTTTTCCTTTATCTGTTTTAATTATTAACTCATTAAATGGATTTTTTAAATTATATGTGTAACTAGTTTATATTTTTATAAATTTTGTTTCAAGGTAATATAGGGGGTGTTATAAAATATTTGTTATGGAAAGAGGGCATAGGGCCTAAAACCCTGAACCCGAAGCTAGCTCAACACTTCATCTTTGGTCTCAGTTGTTTTGAATGCATGCAAACATACCTACATTGTAAAGATTTCAAGATTAAAAGTTTTTACCACCTCCCACAGCAATCTGTTCATTAAATTATTGATGTTGCACTTCCTTGTGGTGTGAATGAATCATCTGTCCAGTCTCCAGCAGAAATGATGGTGTGCGTGGGACCATGTTAAATCTCAGTTCCTTCTAGAGATATGTTTCCTGCCTTGGAAAGGACCATGGGGCAGTGGGAAGGTGGGTGGTGGGAATCTAGCAGCCAGAACAGAGGAGTGGACGGGGCTGCAGACAGCATGGACTTCAACCACAGGGGCCTGGGTTCCAGGTCCTGTGTGGCCCCTAATCTGTGAATGGCTCTGGGCCACATGCACAAAATGAGGTGTCTGGACTGAGTCCATCTAGTACAATCTGTGATTCTGTGACTGGTTCTTTGCTCTGCAACGTATCTCATGGTAGTCACCACCGTTAAATAAAAGTCAGAGAGTCTAAACTCCAAATCCTAGCTCTTCTGCTTAACAACTGGGTGACGTTCAGCAAATAACTTCTTTAAGGCTCAGTGACCTTGCCTGAAATATAAGGATCAAAAAAAGCACTCACTTAATAGGGCACTGTGTGCATTGAACAAGACAAATGATGCAGTACGTCTGGCACCTTATAAACATGCACAGTACTGTGGCTGTGCCCGCCACCAGGGACTCCCAGCTTACTCGGTCAAGGTGCTTCTGTTCTGATATCTGCTGTGATGGGGCATGACAGGTGCCCACACTGATCCACAGTGGCACTCACACCACAGGTGGCTTGGACTAATCCTATACCAAGCAGCCTAGTCTGATATTTTTGATCTAAATAGCCAGCAAGCTCTGAACCAAAGCTGAAATCTTCTTACACGCCAGGCCACAGATGCTCACCTAATACTAAGGTAAAACATCAGCTTTAAACAAAGGGGCTATGTTGATGGCATTTACCTATTAAAACAACAGGTTGATATGAGCTCACTGTTTGTCTTAGTTTGGCCTGCTATAACAAAGTACCATAAATAGGCTGGGTAGATTATCAACAACAGACATTTATTTTTCAGAGTTGTAGAGGATGAAGTCAGAGATCAGGGTGCCAGCATGGTCCTGTTCTGGTGAGGGCTTGCTTCCTGGTTGCAGATGACTAGCTTCTCATTGTGTGCTTACATGACAGAAAGAGGATGAGAGAACTCTCTGAGGTCTCTCCCTTTCTTTTTCTCTTTCTTCCTTTCCTCTCTCTCTCCTTTCTTTCTTTTCTTTTCTTTCTATCTCTTTCTTTCCTCTCTCTCTTCTTTCTCTCTTTCTTTCTTTCTGTCCTTTCTTTCTCTCTCTCCTTCCTTCCTTCCTTCCTTCCTTTCTTTCTTTCTTTCTTTCCCTCCTTTCTTTCTTTCTTTCTTTCTTTCTTTCTTTCTTTCTTTCTTTCTTTCTTTCTTTCTTTCTTTCTTTCTTTCTTTCCCTCTTTTCTTCTTTCTTTTTTTTTCTCTCTCTCTCTGGGTGAGAGTGGAGTGGCACAATCTTGGCTGGAGTGCAGTGGAGGGTGGAGTGCAATGGCACAATCTTGGCTCACTGCCACCTCCACTTCCTGGGTTCAAGCAATTATCTTGCCTCAGCCTCCCAAGTAGCTGGGATTACAGGCACCCGTCAGCTAATTTTTGTGTTTTTAGTAGAGATGGGGTTTCTCCATACTGGTCTCAAACTCCTGACCTCAAGTGACCTGCCCACCTCAGCCTCCCAAAGTGCTGGGATTATCGGCATGAGCCACCGTGTCCAGCCTTGGGGGTCTTTTTTCTTTTTTTGAGATGGAGTTTAGCTCTTGTTGCCCAGGCTGGAGTGCAACGGCATGATCTTGGCTCACCGCAACCTCCGCCTCCTGGGTTCAAGCGATTCTCCTGCCTCAGCCTCCTGAGTAGCTGGTTGGGATTACAGGCATGTGCCACCATGCCCAGCTAATTTTGTATTTTTAGTGGAGACAGGGTTTCTCCATGTTGGTCCTAGGCTGATCTCGAACTCCTGACCTCAGGCAATCCACCTGTCTTGGCTTCCCAAAGTGTTGGGATTACAGGTGTGAGCCACCGTGCCTGGCCTGGGGTCTCATATTTTATAAGGGTACTAATTCCATTCCCTTGGGATCCACCTTCATGACCTAACTACCTCCCAAAGGCCACCGTCCTAAAGGCCACCTAATATCTGTATGGCACTGAGGAGTTTTCAAGGAACTTGCACAACAAACCCATGAGGAGTCATTATAACCCACATCACACGGATCCGGAAACTGGGGCTCCCGAAGTTTATATGTGGTCCAAGGTCACCTGTCTAACTTGTAAGGGGCAGAATGGAAACTTACACCCAGGCCAGTCTAGCACGGTTCCTACTATGCCACACTGCTTCCCGCACTGCACAGGGATGGTTTGGATGGAACATAATCTCCATGCCAATGCTAATAAAAACACACGTGGCCAGGTGTGGTGGCTCACGCCTGTAATCCCATCACTTTGGGAGGCTGAGTGGGGAGGATTCCTTGAGGCCAGGATTTTGAGACCAGCCTGGGCAACATAGACTTCATTTCTACAGAAAAATAAAAAATTAGCAAGACAAGGGAAGGTGTACCTGTAGTCCTAGCTACACTGGAGGTTGAGGCAGGAGAATCTCGAGCCCAGGAGTTACCATTGTTACCTCGAGGTGACAGTGAGCTATGATGGCACCACTGCACTTCAGCCTGGGCGACAGGGTGAGACCTTGTCTCTAAAAAACCAAACCAAACCACCTACACATGCTCTTCCTGAATCAAATTGAGAGCAGCTTGTCCTGGGGGCCCTAACCAAGCTAAATGCTCTTGGGATGGTCGGGATCCTGTGCCTTTGTTCTCACCGCATCAGGTTGGCTCAGAGGGTATCAGGGAGTGAAGAGCCAGGAGAAACCCCAAGGCTGTGCCACCCTCAGGAAGCAGCTGGACCCAGCAGATGTGCAGACCAGCTTAGCTTTGCTCCAGATGGAGGCTCTTTTGTCTCAGTAGCCTCATCAGTGCAACAGGCATGACGCCTTCTCTGCCTGCAGGCAGGGACTGGGCAGGATGACCCTATGTGGTCCCATCTTACTCTGAGAACCTCATGCATGAGGCTGTGACGGCTGAGAGGTGCTAATTGGTTCACACACTGTTTTCCAAGATGTGAGCTGGGAAGGGCTAGCTCTTCTGGCATGGTCCATATTCGAGTATTCTCTAGGGTTCTTCACAATCCTGGGACAGTGAAGAAGAGAAAAGTGGTAGGAAATGCGAGCAAGGCATGGAAATTACTAATCCATTGGCTACCAAAATTACTCAAGCTGAAGACAGCAGAAAACTTTAGGGGATGAAAGCTCTAGGGAATTTTCCCTATCAATCTGGGGGCAAGTTTATGTGTCTGTCTGTCCCTGACCGTCTTAGAGGACAAGTCCTGGTGGTTCCATCTTCCCAGGATTGTAGAGGGTAAGTACAAAGACCTAGTTACTTCCAACCAAGTGAGGCTGAAACTAGGTTTCAGGAGTCTCCAAACCCTCATAACCAGGAACATTTGGACCTCAACTACCATTTGTTCTTACTTCTTCCCTTACAGGTAAGGCAGCACCTAGAAGACTCGATAGGCAAAAATTGTGTGTACGTGTGTGTGTGTTTGTGTGTGTGTGTGTGTGTGTGTGTGTGTGTGTGTGTGTTGGGAGGGGCTTCTGGAGCGAATAGGTTCTGAGGCACATTTTATCTGGCAAGCTGGGGCCTTCCCAAGAATAAATGTCCCCAGCCATAAGCTGGCCAGGCCTGCGCCCTGGGAGAAGAGGGCTGAGGCACACACTCTTTATTAATAGCCTGAGCATCCCAGGACCCTTTTTCCCTAAGCCATTTCCATTTGTGGTTCCAATGGGGTTTTGTTTTTGGTTCTCATGAGTTATTTTCTGCCCTCTGCCCTCTGGCCTTTTGCCGTGGGTCAGCTGGAGAGCTGAGCAAAGGGCCCGACTGGTGGCACAGCAGTGCTCCGAGAAGAGAGAAGGCCAGGGGATGGGTGGGGGCTTTCTGCAGAAAGCCCATTTTGTGTTTGGTGGCCTCCAGGGTTATGGCTGGAGAGAACTGGGACTGATTGGAGCTAACTAAGCATTCAGGGAACATCTAAGTGGAGATGCAGGGGAGGGGCTTCTGGGCAAAGCCAAGGTCTAAGGCTCACCCCCAGGGGAAGGGACAAATGTGGTTCCTCTGCATAAGAAAAGCACTCTCAGAAGTCTGCAGCCCAGAATTCCCCACACAGGCTGCTAAGCGTGTCAATGTGGGCCCAGCTGTGCCTAGTTTCTGTCTTCCTTCTCCCTGGGAGCCAAGGTTTTCAATATTGACAAGAGACTCCATTGCACTGGTTCATTCACAGCATTACAGCTAAACATCTTACCAACTTTAGGTCAATTTTGTTAAGAAAGAGAGAGTATTGGGCTGGGTGCAGTGGCTCACACCTGTAATCCCAGCACTTTGGGAGGCCAAGGTCGGTGAATCACATGAGGTCAGGAGTTTGAGACCAGGCTGGCCAACATAGTGAAACCCCATCTCTACTAAAAATACAAAAAATTAGCTGGGCATGTTGGCAGGCACCTATCATCCCAGCTACTCAGGAGGCTGAGGCAGGAGAATTGCTTGAACCTGGGAGACGGAGGTTGCAGTGAGCCGAGATCGCACCATTGCACTCCAGCCTGAGCAACAAGCGCGAGACTCCGTCTCAAAAAAAGAAAAGAGAGAGAGAGAGAGTATCTTATGGCTTAATAGCCTCATTATTTGATAAGGGTGGTAAATATGTATTATGTCTGTTCCTCACCACCCCTCAGGGATTTTGGACAAATAAATATGTTTAACAAGTGTTTTCTTGCTTTGGAAGAAAGAGTACAGCTGACTGCAGGACCTTCAGGGACAGAGGTCTCCAGGGAGTTGGGAATGGGGCATAACATCTAAGAGAAAAGTCAGCCCTAGTTTTGCAAGTTTGGGAGGGATTGATTCGCTAGGAGTTGAAGCTTGAAGCTGTGAAAGTGGATAAGATCTTTGAGAAACAAAGCACTGAAAGCACAAAATGTGAGTGAGGATTAAACCTTGAGATCACATTGAGGAGGGAAAGAAGCAGGGAAATAAATCATGCTTCATTCAACTTGGAATCTCATGAACTAGCCAGTGCCTTGAATGCACTTAATAAATGGTGCTGAAAGAAAAAAAGAAGAAAAAAGGAAGGAAGGGAGGCAGGAAAGAAGGAAGGAAACAAAAGCCATTACAAGGATGAGGGAACTAACATTTAAGTTCCACACCATGTCATTCACTTGAAATGCATCACCAAGCTTAATTCTCCCTAAAACTCTGTGAAATGGAAATGATTATTCTCATGCTACCCATGAAGGCCCAGAAGTTCAGAGACAGGTGCCCGAGGTACACAGGTAGTAAGTGGTAGAGGTCAGATTTGATCCCAGCTTGTCTGACTCCCCTGACTTTTCTCCATATTCTCTTTAGGAGAAAAACCAAGTACAGTTTCTGAGAGTGTAAGGGTAGAGAAAATTGATAGCTCAAAGAGGAAGCAAGGGTAAACCAAAGTTTGTTCAGGATTGGGGATGAGTGGAGCATTTTCTTTAGACAAAGTGGATGGCACCCCCAAGATAGGAAGAAATTAAAGATTCTGGGTAGGGTTGGGGGAAGTTGCATTTAAAAGAAGTATTGCTCAGTCCTACTTCACAGCATTTCCAATTTAATTCTACATTTAAAATATGTGTATAGTGTCTGCACTTTAATAAGGAAAGGAAGGGAATGGCATTTTGGGCAGGGGGAGTCACACAGACAAAAGTATAAAGGCCTAACATGCATGACTTTGTGAACAAACGTGAACCTGGAAGAGTCAATATTTCAAGATGGATCCCCAATGGGTAACTGGGCCTAAATTCAAATAGAGCAAAGTGGCTCCTTGATAACTAGAGGTCGCATACATACTCTGAAATTCCTCAAAACCCACACCTCTGTTCAATTTGGGGACTGACAAAACTCATCTGAACCAATCAATCAGAGCCCATATGCTTTGATCAATCAGGATTCAGCTGTATGGAACAATTAAAACTCAGTTGTACAGACCAATCAGAACTAAGTGAGTGTCAATCCTTCATTTGTGTAAATGGACCTGACTGGGAACCTGGGTGGGAACTTTTGCTATGAAACCAGAACCCTCCCTTTGTTCTCTGGAATGTACCTTGGTCTTATGTGGGCTGCTGCGTCTCTCAGGTTTACCACCTGTTCACTGGAATGAAATCTCTTTCCTCCAGATTCCTTTTTAGAGAACTCTGTGTGTCAGTTGAGATTGTATTTAGCAGGTAGTAGCAGAAAACTCTAACACAGTGGCTTCAATAAGTAAGGGGCTCATCTTCCTCATTTAACTGGGAGACCAGAAGGAAAGAGCCCAGGGCTGGAAGACTCAACTATTTGTATCCTCTTGCTCTGATATCTTGGATGAAAGCTTTTGTCTTCTTCATCACATGATAGTTGCTGCACCTCCAAACATTATGTCAGAGTTCTAGGCAGGAAGAAGGGGGAAATGACGGACAAAGCTTTGCCCATTTATTTTGGCCCGAGAAGCCTCTCTCTAGGACTTCTGCCTACCTCTAACCCATCAGAGTGATATCACTTGGTACTTTACCTGCAGGGGAGAGTGGGAATTTGAGTATTTCTCTTTTCACCCTTTGCAGCAGAGGAAGGTAATATGGAAGGGGATTGGAATGGGTGTTCATCAAGCCAAACCATGGGTTCTGCCACAGTATGCTTAGAGGAACTGTGAGTGGTCCAGAGTAGACAGTAGACACAAGAAGCAACTGGAAATGGGGCTAATGGGGCTGGTAGATGGGAACTGAATTGTGAGTGTCCTGCTACACGTTTGGCTAAAATCGCTTCTAGAAAGCCAGGCCCCGGAAGCTACAGGAAGGTTGTCAGTCTGTTAACTGTGACCCTGGGTTTGGTTAGTGATGAAAAGTGTAAGTATATCTTTCCAGAAGGGTATATAATTCTCAGGAGAATTTCATGGGTGAATATGTTTTCTTTCTTTCCCACCATATTCCTTCTCTTGCCTATCCACCCATTTACTCATGCATCCATTATCCATCCATCCATCCATCCATCCATCCATCCATCCATCCATCCATCCATCCATTTATCCATCCATCCATGCATCCATCCATTTATCCATCCA
>NW_012118655.1:1285380-1304126 GCF_000951035.1 Colobus angolensis palliatus
CATCCATGCATCCATCCATTTATCCATCCATCCATCCATCCATCCATTTATCCATCCATCCATCCATCCATCCATCCATTTATCCATCCATCCATCCATTTATCATCCATCCACCCATCCATCCATCCATTTATCCATTCATCCATCCATTTATCCATCCATTCATTCACTCATCCAGCATCTATTATCTTTGTACCAGATGTATTATCTATGTGCTAAGCTTGTATATCCTCTCTCTGTCTCTCTTTTCCCCAGGCTAGGCTGAGACCTTTTCCAAATGTGGGAGCCTAAGGATGAAGAGTTATCTAAGACAGTTGCTATTTCAGTTCAGAGCTGGAAGCTAAAAATGTTCGAATGGAAAAAAAAGTTTAAAAATATAGATGTGTATTTTTCTAAAATCCCATTAAGCTGTCAAGGGCTCTCACTGTATGTTTCCTTTCCCATCGTTGCTAATCGGCAAGGTATGCGTGTGCCCTAAACAGAGGAGTAGCCAGCCTCCTCCTCCTCCTCCTCCTCCTCTTCTCCCCACCTCTTTCTGCTGCTGCTGGTGCTTGAGCCTTGGGAACCCAGGAGCCAGGCCTCATGTCCCTGGAGGACTGCTATCTGGAACAGCAGCCCTGCTTCTCCACAGAGGCTGGAATGCCAGTACTACCCTCCTCAAAGATGCGTCTAGACTGCCTGGGTTCTCCTGCCCTCATCACTGACTAGATGTATAACTTTGAGTGCTTTATTCCTCTGGGTCTCAGCTTCCTCAGGTGTGAAATAGGGATTGCAAACATTACCTACATCTTAGTGTTGCTGTGAGATGAAACGTACAGAACACATAATGCAGGGCTTGTGTTCATGTTTATCACTGCTCTTCATTCCTTCCCCAAATTTAGAGAGTCTTCTCGTAAAAGAATGAGAAGACAGACCTTAAGGATTCTTTATCCAATCACATCATTTTAAGATGCAAAAATGAAATAGAAGAAACTTTCCTGTCACTTCCCACTTAGTAGGAACATGGCTCCAGTGTCCCTTCCGCAGGAACACAGCTTGGGTCGCTCAGCCTCCTCTCCTGTCAGCCTGCCAAACCCTTGCACAAAAATATTTTATATTTGCATTGTTTAAAAATGTGTCCCTTGGCCGGGCACGGTGGCTCGTGCCTGTAATCCCAGCACTTTGGGAGGCTGAGGCAGGCAGATCACCTGAGGTCAGCAGTTCGAAACCAGCCTGACCAACATGGTGAAACCCCATCTCTATTAAAAATGCAAAATTAGCCAGGCGTGGTGGTGCATGCCTATAATTCCAGCTACTTGAGAGGCTGAGGCAGGAGAATCGCTTGAACTTGGGAGGCGGAGGTTGTGCTGAGCCAAGATTGTGCCATTGCACTCCAGCCTGGGTGACAGAGCGAAACTCCATCTCCAAAATAAATAAATAAATAAAATTGTGTCCCTTAATGCTGTCCCATCCTCATGGCCTGTCTTGCCATGCTAGATATACCCATCCCCGCAGCCACTGCAGACAGAAAGCCAGAGCAAGAACTGCTTAGGAGGGAGATTTTGATGGTGGGGACAAGAGCAGTAAGAAGAGTGGCACTGGGTTCTTGGCTCAGATTCAAAGCAGTACCTTTGAACCGTCAAGTCCTGGGATTATGTGATTCTAATATTTATATAAATACAGGGTATCATTTCCAATAAGATGATAGGTTGAAGACTCAGATTCTGGGGCTATTACTGTTATTCTCACACAGAGATCCAGTGTGACTAGGAGTAGCCTTTCCAGAAGGAAGTACGAGTGAGTGTTCCCCAAACATTTCACTAGCCCATGACATCACCTCTGGCCTTTTCTCCATGTCAGCTGCTTAGAAATCAAGTTGACTAATTGTTGGTGCCTAGTAGGCTATGTGTGCTATGAGGGATCCCAAGATGGGTGCCTCAAGATCCTAGCTTTTGAGAAATTTGCAATGTACTTGGGGAGATAAGCTATAAACAGGTGAATAGTGAAATGACAGCAGATGTAAATGACGGTTCAGGACATCCCAGCATAGCACAGGGTGAAGACCAAATGGACCACAGTTGCTGTGAAAACGACACTAGGCCGGGAGACAGGGCTCTGCTCCTGGGACTCCCGACATCTTGCTCTGTTACTTGAGTAATCCTTGACCTCTCTGAGCCTCAATATCCAAGTCTGTGAAATGAGGGGCTGGCCTGGACTGCTACCTCCCTGTATTCACCCCTCTCGTTCCCCCCCTCTTCTCGTTCTGTGGATACATCTGGGCCTGGATGCGTACTCCTTACCTCTGCCTCTGCTTTTTCTGTTCTGTGGTCTCTGAATAACTGCTCCACAAGTTCATGGCTGGGGCAGGGCTTGTTATGGAAGACCACGACAGGACTGGTGGCAGGACATGTGGTATAGCCTTTCATTGTACCTCACCCTCCCTACACCGGACACATTCACAGTGGAAATGGAGAAGAGAAAGGGATCCTGGGGTGCGGGGTGGACACCTGATGGGCTGGAGAGACTCGGGGTTAGGAGAGTTGCGGACAGGGTCTGCTGAGTGAGTGTGTAGGCCCAGGGCCCAGATTCACTGGGTGAGATACTCAGAGAGCGAGAACAAAAGCACTTTTATTTGGGGGAAAGTACTCTCAGAAAAATACTCTGAACTTGAAAACAGCTTGAAACAGCTATCCTCATTTATTTTACATGAAATGAGTGTTCAAATTCTGGCACTTCACTGTGGGCCATTGGAGGTCTGTAAGCGGCGGTGGTGGCTAACTTTTCAGCACAGTTTCCTTAGTGCAGGTCTTCTGGGATGCCTAGATCACATTCCTTATTAATGAAAATCCTATCTATCCATCAGGAAGTTTCAGGCTGCAAGGCCCATAATATCTTACTGCTGGTAATGGGTTACGGCATACTGACATTTACTATCATGCTTAACGAGTCTGGAAGCAAGCATTGGTTACAATTGTTTAGTGGCTCATTGATTTCAGCAGAGTATGGACTGCTTCTGTCCTTTCTCTCTTCTACCCTTATGGGCACAAGATGGTGGCCGCAGTTCCAAGCACCAACTCCTCACATGAGAGACCGTGAGCAGAAGTAGGCAAAGGTCAAAAGTCACTTTCCTTCACATCTCTCTTTGATCAGAAGATCTTTCCCAAACAGGATTCCATCATGTTTCATTGGCCATAACTGGACCAGATGCCAACCTTAGACCAATCATTGGCAAAAGCAATTGCTTTGTTGATGTAGATCATGCATTCTTAATGAGGGTGATATCACCCTCAAGGGGGTGAAAATTGGTTCTTGGGGGCAAAAAAAATCATACTAGGCCAAGTATGGTGGCCCACACCTGTAATCCCAGCACTTTGGGAGGCTGAGGTAGGCGGATCACCTGAGGTCAGGAGTTCAAGACCAGCCTGACCAAAATGGAGAAACCATGTCTCTACTAAAAATACAAACATTAGTCAGGCATGGTGGCGCACGCCTATAATCCCAGCTTCCAGGGAGGCTGGGGTAGGAGAATTGCTTGAGCCTGGGAGGTGGAGGTTGCAGTGAGCTGAGATTACATCACTGCACTCCAGCTTGGGCGACAAGAGTGAAACTTCATTTCAAAAAAAAATCATACTTTTTTATGTATAAAGTACAGGTACGCATAAAGTACATAAACATACAGTGTATCTGTGGTATTAAATTTTCATGGGAGGAAGCAATCAGGAAAACCTATCTAAAAAGGCTCCTTAAGGGAATGGAGTGACTTCAATCAATTATGATTCATTGCTGGCACCTGGGGACTTTTCTTTTGGCCAGGAAGTCCGGGGAATGATGGCCAAACAGGCAGCAACAATATCTGCCACATCCTGCCTAGAAAGAAACATGCTTTTTGTGAAAATCTGGGTATGTGTGTAGGTGTGAGACTTCAGAGTGTGCTTGATTAAAATGTGTCATCAATGACCTGCTTTCAAAGATGGGTAGGGCTGGCCAACTGCATGCTTCAATCTGGGTACAAGTTGAGGACCAGAGGTGAATTTCTGGGGACAAAAAGGGGAATTGACAAGGGGCTACAGGAGAAAGAATAAAGCCTTCTAGAGGAGATTTGTATTATATAAGGTTGGTTGTGTGGTGAATGACTGTGTCAAGTGACTCAAGTTATTTCTCCCTCTTTGGCTGAGGCTCTAGGTCATCAGCACTACTCCAGTGAAGCCTGACCATCCTGCTTAGTGAAAAAGTTGCAGGGATCCATCTTTTTGAGTAGATGACTAACTCCTGCCAATGTGAGGGATTCAGGGGCACAAGGATGTCTTGCCTTCTTCCATGCCTGAGTCCATCTGAAATCCTCACCTTCTTTTTCCTCAGATGGTTTAGTACTTCTCTTCCATTGATTATACCACTGTGTTTCCAATTCCCATCCTGCTTACTACGACTGGTATTCACCCCTCAGGAAAAGTTGTTTAGCTAACTAAGCATTCTTTGTTGGTAGTTGGGTGAGCTGAGGCAGGTGCACTGTTGACCTGGAGTCATTGTGGGATTTCCCACAGTTCTGCATCCACCACCACTTTCATACCCTCCACTTTGGTTTTCCTGGAGTCTTGTCTTACAGACTTTAAATGCTAATGCTGCCTGCCTGGGTGTTTGCTTTTTCTTTCTTTCTTTCTTTTCTTTTCTTTTTTTTTTTTTGCCTCTCTGGGTTCCTAGGAGGTAGGGGCAGGTAGTCTCATACAACCACAGGAACCTGATTTCTGAAGGAGGACAAAAGGATGATGGTTTCCTCTGGTACTGGAAACCTGGCGGACCTAAGTTGGTGCTCCTTGCCAGAGATGGATTCTAAGTATCCTCGCTCCTTGACCTGGTCCCCACAACCCACGTTTACAACTCCTCTGGCTAACTGCACTGAAATTCAAAAGCAGTTATCTCCAGGGAATGGGTGTGTAGGTGGACATCACTCTCCTCTTTCTGCCATTCTGTAGATCAGTGGTTCTCAGCCCTGGTTTGATTAAATGACCGAGGCAGCTTTTAAGTCAACATTGCTGCCCAGGTAGCAGCCCAGGTCAATGAAATCAGAATCTCTGGTGATGGGACCCAGGCTTCAGGGTTTTTGTAAACTCCTGTGTGACTGTGATGTGCCACCAGCATAGAGAGGCTGTAGGCTGTGTGTTTGTGTGTGTATGTGTGTGTATGGATGTATTTTTCTTACAGTGAGTATACACTATTTTTTTTTGGTAGAAACAGGGTCTCACTTTGTTGCCCAGGTTGGTTTCAAACTCCTGGCTTCAAGCAATCCTTCCATCTCAGCCTCCCAAAGTGCTGGGATTATAGGCATGAGCCACCATGCATGGCCTATTTTTAAGATCTTAAAAGAAAACATAGCAATTCTCAATTTGAAGAGAAAAAATTAACCCTATTTCTGTTCAATTCTTTAAAAAAAAATTAGCCCCTCTTATTTTTCTGAAACTTGAAAAAATTTTACTAGAAAGGAAAACATTATATGTGGTAAGAAAGTTTACATTTTAAGGGCTGAGCATGATGAGAAATCAAGTAAGAAATGAAAACAAAGTCAAGTCATAATTTTACATGAATATAATTTATATTTCATTTCTTTAGTGAAGTAACTGTTTTCATGGCATTGTGTTTGTTTGTTTTGTTTTGTTTGTTTTGTTTTTTGAGATGGAGTCTTGCTCTGTAGCCCAGGCTGGAGTGCAGTGGTGCGATCTCAGTTCATTGCAACTTCCACCTCCCAGGTTCAAGCAATTTTCCTGCCTCAGCCTCCTGTGTAGCTGGGACTACAGACACCTGCTACCACACCCAGCTAATTTTTGTATTTTTGGTAGAGACAGGGTTTCACCATGTTGGCCAGGCTGGTCTTGAACTCCTGACCTCAGGTGATCCATCTGTCTCATCCTCCCAAAGTGGTGGGATTACAGGCATGACCCATTGTGCCTGACCTGTTTTCATGGCATTTTTGTAAGGAAAAAATGATGGAAAAGAGATTTGAAATGAGTAACAAATCAATTGAATATACAGTTTCTGGTGGGTGCCGACATATGTCCTTGCCATATACTGATCTTTAAATAGTTTTTTTGTTTCTGTACCAACCAATGTGATAGATGTTTCTGGTGGAAGCTGAGATTATTGTAACTGCATGTTTTGTACCAGATGTGGTTGTAAAAGTAGTGGTTGCTCGGACTGAGGTCATTCAAAGAAGAAAATAGAAAAGTAGAGGGTAAGGAAACATGACTGGAAATAGGTCCCTATAGTGTCATGCTCCTGTGTGCCCTTCCCCTTTCCTTGGCTGAGGCCTGTCCTTGGAAGCAGTTGTTGAGAACAGGTAACTTGGACAAGTCAGTCAAGGGCTTCTCTACCCAACTCACTAAGAGCAGACGTGGTAATGGTCTTCCTGGTTTGGGACTCACAGTCCCTGGAGGCTGAGGCCATGAGGCTCTAACCCTAGGCAGACTTGGCTAAGCCCTGAGCCTGTGAGCCTCTCAGAGCAGCAGATGGGTGATTTACTGGAGAGAAATCCAACCAAGCTTTCCAGTAAGATCAACCTGTGGCTTGATTCAGGACAGCTATGTGTTGGTGACCAACACGACAGTCAGAGCTAGGTTTTTATTTCTCTAAACCTTGCTTTTTAATATTATCTTGGGAGGCTGTATTAAAAAAGAACTTACCTAAAAATTGTTTTAAGGATAACAGAGTGAAAAATAATACCTGGCTGTATCAAGGCCCTATCTGGGCCAAGTGTTGCTATATCGTATGCAAAGTAACCCAACCGCTTATGTGCTGAAATGTCAAACATAATTATACAACGACCTAATTTCACAGTCCTAGTCTCGTTAATAAGAACAGGATCCCTCACATTAGTGTGAAGTGGCAGAGATCTTTCTTGTCAAAGAGATTTAGTATATGTATTCATTAATCTGTATTTTTCTTTCTTATCATTATTCTCATATATTTTCCCAAGAATGTTCTCTCTTAAGGCCCTCAAGGGAAGAAACCGTGCTATTGCTGTTTCTCTTCAAGAAGTCTCTAGGGCTGGGTGTGGTGGCTCGCGACTGTAATCCCAGCACTTTGGGAGGCTGAGACAGGCAGAACACTTGAGGTCAGGAGTTTGAGAAACCTTGTCTGTACTAAAAACACAAAAATTAGCCGGGCGTGGTGGTGTGTGCCTGTAGTCCCAACTACTCGGGAGACTGAGGCAGGAGAATAGATTGAACCTGGGAGGCAGAGGTTGCAGTGAGCCGAGATGGTGCCACTGCACTCCAGCCTGGGTGACAGAGTGAGACTCTGTCTCTAATTAAAAAAAAAAAAAAAAAGAAGAAGTAGTCTCTAATATGTTGAACTGTACACAGTCAGTGCCTAATGAGTACATGATTGACCTAATGGGTACATATGATCACTAGATCACCAGCATGTTGCTGCAGCATTTACAGTACTAAATGTCAAAATGACTAGAGTTGAGGTTATAGTCAGAGCCAGAAGGATGTTGAGGGACCATCTGGGATGCGATCTAGCCCAGTGCCCTACTTTTACAGAAACTGACATACAGAAAGGCCAAGCAACTTGCTAGTAAATATATGTTTAAAAAAGAAAATCCAAATATACATTTCACCAGGCTGCTGCCACCTGCTCCACCTTCCCCCGGAGGGACAGAGCCTGGCAGAAAAGTTAACAAATTTGGATTATTAAACTCCATTTCAGGGGAACAAAAGATGTCTATGTATTAACTGAAGAAGGGCATGTTGGTTCCTCTGGAACAATTAGGACACTTAGTAACAAGAAGGAGTGTGAGACTGTCATCATTTTACTTTTTTAAAAATTGGACTAACTGGCTTAACTATTAGGATGACATCCTCCAGTGTAGGACCTTTCTGTGGGGAGAAAATGAAGACACCCCAATACCAGCTGCCCTCCCAAACGATCCACAGAGCATTTCCAGGGTATACCTGACACCTGACCCACCAGAGGCTTCCAGGAACCCAGTGAAAGCAAGTGAGCCTGCAGGGGCTGTACCAGAGAGGGGCCACCCTGGGTGACAATCATGCTTTCCCTTGGCCCCTTGTCCTCGTTATATATATCCAGTTCAGAGGGACCTTGGTGTCTCTCTTACAGGACCCTGAGCAGCATTTTGGATACAACATCCAGAAAGTGAAACCACTGCCTCCGTGTGGGGTGTCCTGTGAGATGTGATCCCCTCTGTGGAGCTCCTTAGTGGGTGGGCTCCCCTCACCACCCGCTGCCCTGCCACGCCCACTCCTCCCTCTTATTTTCCTGTGATCTTCACAGCAGCCATTTGCTACTCAACAGCTGTTACTTTCTGCCTGCTTTCTGTTCTGCTCTGCTGTGGCTGATTTCACTGCCCCCACCTGCGCCCCAGGTCCTTACTGTGGGGCCTGCCCATCTTTGCCCTCATTCGCCCCAGCCAGCCCACCAAAGCTAATGCCCACAGGCTGCTGCGCCCCCTCCCGCCCCTCATGAGAGCTCACCTTGCCAACCTGGAGCAGCAAGCAAGCAAGACTACAAGCAACATACATTTCTTTTTCTTTTTAAGTCAATTTTTACTGTGATAGAACTCACATTTTTAAAAAAGGGGGGTGAGGTGCTTGGTGCAGTAGCTTATGTCTGTAATCCCAGTACTTTGAGAGACCAATGCAGGAGGAGCACTTGAGCCCAGGAGTTTGAGACCAGCCTAGGCAACAGAGCGAGACTCCCTATCTATAAAAAAAATTAAAAACTAGCTGGGTATGGTGGCATGTGCCTATAGTCCTAGCTACTTGCGAGGCTGAGGTAGGAGGATCCCTTGAGCCTAGGAGTTTGAGGCTGCTCCCTGCAGAGCCTAGCCTACTCGGAACAAGATACTCACTCATTGTGTGTTGGGTGGATAAGGAATTGAAATGCCTCTGTATCTCTATCATCAGCAACTTTGAGCCATTTTTAGGGTTGTATCTCCCTTTAAATATAAGCTGCTGATAACAATTCCTTTAGAATCTGCACAAGAGTCTTCTGCATGGTGTCCATATTGTTTCACTCAGCCCTTAGGTGCCTCAACTTTTCATGATCATCTCTAGGTCACCAAGGTAGAAACACTGTGGTCAGATATTTCAAAGGGTATTTCAGAATGTAGCTGGTCATCCTGGGAAGGGTAATAGACAATAGAGCTTGGGGCTGTGTGTGGTGGCTCATGACTGTAATCCCAGTACTTTTGGAGGCTAAGGCAGGTGGATCGCTTAAGGCCAAGACTTTGAGACCAGCCTGGGCAACATGGTGAAACCCTGTCTCCACAAAAAAATTATAAAAATTAGCCGGGCATGGTGGTGCATGCCTGTAGTCCCAACTACTTGGGAAACTGAGGTAGGAGGATTGCTTGAGCCTGGGAGGCAGAAGTTGTGAGTGAGCTGAGATCGCGCCACTGCACTTCAGCCTGGGCAACAGAGCCAGATCCTGTCTCAAAAAAAGAAACACAAAAAACCAGCACAAAGCTTGGCACAGGGATATGAATACTATGGTGGGCAGGGGTGAAAGCAGGACTCAGACCCAGAAGATAAGATTGTGGAGGTGGGGTCTGGCTGTGGACTGAAGCCAAGGAGGACTCAGAGGGATGGTGTTGGCCTCCTGGGACCAGGAAGCTGGAGACAGAGGCTTAGGCTCAGGCTGGAGTCACAACCAGACACAGAGCTCTAGGACCTAGAACCAGGGTAACCTGAAAAACCAGACTGCAGTAGAACAGGAAAGTTAGGAGTCAGACCATGGCCAGAAGGGGGCTGCTGATTCTGAGGCTAACAGAGGCCAGGAAGAGTCTTCAACTACAGATTTCAAAAAGGCCCTGCCTGCCAGGGGCAGTGGCTCATGACTGTAATCCCAGCACTTTGGGAGACCGAGGTGGGCAGGTCACCTGAGGTCAGGGGTTCAAGACCAGCCTGGCCAACATAGTGAATCCCCATCTCTACTAAAAATACAAAAATCAGCCAGACATGGTGGTGAGCACCTGTAATCCCAGCTACTTGGGAAGCTCAGGCAGGAGAATCGCTTGAACCAGGAGGTGGAGGTTGCAATGAGCTGAGATCATACTACTGCACTTCAGCCTGGGCAACAAAGCAAGACTCCTTCTCAAAAAAATTGAATAGATAAAAAGGCCCTGAGGACACTTTCTGGGCCAGAACCAAGATCTCCTGCTACTGCTGCTTGGACCAGCCACTTGGCTCCTGCAGGAGGGTGGCCAGTCTGGGAAGAAGAGTTACAGCTTGCCAAGCAAGTCAAAAGGTGCGGGGGAAGGGAAATGACCAAGAGGGGCCACAGATATTAGGCCACATTTTAGCCTCACTTTCCACAGAATGCCTAGCACAGTTCTTGTCAAATGAAAGGTGTTCATCATGCATTCATTCTCCTCCACCTGGAGTTGACACTGGCCTGGGAGGGCTGACACTTAGTCTGGGGCATCCGCTGTCTGCTGGGGCAGTCCCTGCCATCCTGCCTCCATAGTA
This sequence comes from Colobus angolensis palliatus, assembly GCF_000951035.1. Lineage (NCBI taxonomy): Eukaryota > Metazoa > Chordata > Mammalia > Primates > Cercopithecidae > Colobus > Colobus angolensis. Next base: position 1,295,841 of record NW_012118655.1, read on the forward strand.
CCTTCTCTCACCTTGTCAGACTTAGGAGGAGAGGGGGTCAGAAGTGGGAGACTGACCTTCACTGGCCTATGGCCTGTCCTGCCACCCTGCTCAAGATGGCCCTTAGGAGCAGGGACATGGCGTGGCTGCCCATCAGAATTGTGTGATTTAAGTAAAAGAAGGCCAAGGCCCAGATGGCCTGCTCCTCCTGGGTGCCATGGATGTGGAAATGGACCCATTGCAGAATCAAGAAAAGCAGGGAGCTGGATGCGGTGACTTAAACCTGTAATCCTAGCTACTCCAGAAGCTGAGATGGGAGGATAACCTGAGGCCAGGTGTTTGAGACCAGCCTGGGCAACACAGCGAGACTCTCTCTTTAAAAAAAAATAAATAAAATAACCAGGCATGGTGGCACATGCCTGTGGTCCCAGCTACTCAGGAGACTGAGCTGGGAAGATCACTTGAGTACAAGAAGTCCAGGCTGCAGAGAGCTATGATCATACCACTGCGTTGTAGCCTGGGCGACAGAGCCAGACTTTGTCTCTTAAAAAAGAAAAAAACAAAAAAAAAAAAAGCAGGGATGCTTATTGCCTATGTCATCCTCTAAAGCAAGGATTTCTATGGCAGCATAGACAGGTTATAGGAAAGGTTGCTTCGATCTTCAACTATGAGAGATTGAGTGGATTCCAGAAATCATGGTGGTAAGGGAAGTGGGGGTGATGAGTGAAACTGAGATCACAACATATCTGAGTCTGAGCTTCTCACTGCCTTGTGGCCCATTTTCCAGGCTCATCTAACTTCACTTCCCCTTGGCTCTGCTTCCTGAAAATAGTCATGCAAACAGCTAATATTTATCAAGCACTTCAGATGCCTGATCCCGTTTAATCTTCACATGGCCCTGTGAAGCGAGTACTATCATTCCTCTCAGTTTGCAGTTCTTGTCCTAGGTTTACAGCTGGTAAGTCGCAGAGCTGGGGATAGAAGCTTAGAGGTCCTGTCCCATAAGCCTTGTTGATATTCATTCATTCATGTATTCATTGCGCCCTATACCAAACATTTCCTGAGTCAGGGATTGTGGCGTAGATCTACAGATAAATAATACAGTTCCTGCCCACAAGGAACTGGCAGGCTAGAGAGAGGAACATCTGCATAAGCAAATATTCACACTATATACGATGAGGACTATTCTGGGGACTCAAACAAGTTATTTATGTGTTGTCCTTGATGTGAAACCAACTCTTGGAGGTTGCCAGTCTTTGCCCTTCCCCAGTCTCTTTCCACAATCTTTTGTCATCCTCCAAGATGCTGAAGTTTGTGCCTGTGACCTCATCTGATCCCCTCTGCCATGCTTCTCCATGTCCTCTGGGCCTGAATGTCCCCCAGCTCCACGTGGCACTGGGCATTGGGTGCCCAGCTTCCTGTCAGACTAGAGTGGGAAAGGGAAAGGACCCTGAGAGGCCTGGTGAGCCAGTTCTCCTCACAGCTCTCCCTCTGGCCAACAGTTAGGACTTGGACAAGTCACTTAACATCAGGGGGCCTCACTTTCCACTGTTCATAAAAGAAAGGTTAGGATTAGATGCCCCTTGAGGTCCCTTCGACTTTAGGTGTTGTGTGAATGAAGCCCGAATCTCCAGCACAGAGTCAGGGCAGAAGGAGAAGGATGAGTGGGGTCCTTTTCTGAAACTTTACATCTAGCCCACCTTTTCCTTCCTCCCTGGCCCTAGGCCTCACCTATGGAAAGCCTGCTTTACTCCTGCAGCTATGCCACTGATTTCTAGCAGGTGCCCCCCTCACTAGGTGTGCTCAGGCCCCTGGGTCCACCCCGGGTCCTAACTCACCAACTCCTGACCTTGAATGATCTCCAAGGTCTACTTCACCCATATCTCTGGTCCAAATGACACATTCGCCATGAATCACTGTATTAGTTCATTCTCATGCTGCTGTAAAGAAATAACCGAGACTGGGTAATTTATAAAGAAAAGAGGTTTAATTGACTCACAGTTCCACATAGTTGGGGAGGCCTCAGCAAACTTATAGTCATGGCAAAAAGGGAAGCAAACACGTCCTTCTCCACATGGCGGCAGGAGAGAGAAGAATGAGAGCCCAGCAAAGGGGGAAGCCTCTTATAAACCATCAGATCTTGTGAGAACTTACTCAATGTCACAAGAATAGCATGGGGGAAACCGTCCCCATGATTCAATTACCTCCCACTGGGTCCCTCCCACGACATGTGGGGATTATGGGAACTACAATTCAAGATGAGATTTAGGTGGGGACATAACCAAACCATGTCAGTCACCTATGAAAGCAGAGGAAATTTGGGATTCCTAGTATCTAGCCCAGGCTCAGAACTACTTGAGCAAGCCGGCTGCTTCTCTGATGTGGGGCCAAGATTTCCTTCCCTGCAAACAGATGATCCCGGGTCATAGAGGGAGGCTTGCTGGCTGCACCAGACCCACGCTCACCCTTGTCCTAGCCCCAGGGTTTATTATTTAAGAGTAGCACCCCAAAGCAGGTGCTGTGGACGCTTTTGCTATAGAAAGGCATTTCAGGCGTGTTTATGAATCAGGTGGTTCTTCTTTCCCTCCTCTTAACCCACATAAACTATAAGGAGAAAACTAATTTCTCACTCTCCCTATAGTTTATGTGGGGTAAGAGGAGAGAAAGAAGAACCATCTGATCTGTAAGCAAAAATTTGCCCACGCAAATACCTCCAGCTCAATTTCTTCTCCTTATGTGACCTTAGGGTATGGAGACTTCCAGAGGGGAAGGGACATATCTCAGGTAATTTAGCCAACAACAGGCCTGGCACAAATTACGTGCTCATGCCTTCACATGCCAAGGTGGGCTTGCTTCAGGCTCACTATGTGTGCTCAGGTCCCTGGTTCTACCCTGGGTCCTAAAACCTGATAACAGCCTCGGCTTGCTCTCCCACACCCAGCTCTGGACAGTCGGATGCAGCACCACCTGCTCCCCATCCCACAGCAGAGGAGGATCTGGAGCTGGGATCTTGGTGTGAAATGAAGTGTTCTGCCTGGGAAGGTGGCATCTTAGAGGCTTCCATGTCTGGGCCCTGGGCTTTGCTTCCTTTATGTTCCTGCTCTTTGCTTTAGGTCTGTTCTTATAAATGCCTTTTCTCTCAATGCAAGGAGTGCACAGATGAGGACACAGCTGTCTCCTGAATGTCTAGGCTCCTTCTTCAGCCTCAGTGGACAGCCTGCTTCCCAGAATGTCTGCCTCAGAGTCAACCTCCTGGAGAAGGAGCCAGTGCTTACTTTTGTGTTATTCTTAAGCATTTATTGAACATCTGCTATGCCCAAAGTTCTATAGCAGCCACCTCTCCTTGTGACATAAAAGTAATTTCCTTCTGTAAATATTGATAATGTGCTTATCAGGGCAGAGGCTGTGGTTGTGAACAAGAGAAAACTCCCCCACAAGGCAAGTGCTTGTCTTCTCAAAGCTTCATTCTAGCAGAATGTGAAACTTTGATACAGATAGGAAAATAGTAAATACGAAACGAGTAAGTTCCCTATCCTTAAGGAGTCATAATCTAGCTGGGAAAATAAAACATGGTGATTATGTGAGTCAGGGTTCTGCAGAAAAACAAGATATATATAAAAGATGTCTGGCTGGGCACGAGTGGCTCATACCAGTAATCCCAGCAATTTGGGAGGCTGAGGCAGGAGAATGGCGTAAACCCGGGAGGCGGAGCTTGTAGTGAGCCAAGATCGCGCCACTGCACTCCAGCCTGGGTGACAGAGCAAGACTCTGCCTCAAAAAAAAAAAAAAAAAAAAAAATAAAAAACAACAACAACAAAAACCTACAACTAACCATCACAGTAATCAATCAGCAATATTTTATCTAAAAGCCACGGTCCATACCTAGACAGCAGCCCTGTGTTGCTGGGAAGAACAATGGTCACAGGTTCCATTATTTGTAGTGACAAGGGGAGATGGTGGAGAGCGCTCTGGCGCTCAGGGTCTGGAGCGGGACCACCAAGATGTGCTTCCAGACTTTGCCATGTGCCAGCTGTGAGGTTCACACAAACCCCTTGACCTTTCTGGGCTTCGGGCTCTTCATCTGCAAAATGGTTTGCCTTGTTTCCTGCACTGGGTTATTATGAGGACAGATAAGTTAATGTACATGAAAACAGTTGGCAAACTATAAATAGCATCAAAATGTCATTATTATTCTTGAAACGAAAGGTCAGTATTTTAAAATGAAATTTTCCAAGTGTGAGGCTAGTTCCCTTTGGATTCCCAGAGACTAGAGAGTTCACACAGTGATAAGACAAGCACAAGCAGGTGCATCCATGTCGAAAATACTGGGCCAATTTTTCCACCAGGACCTTCAACCAGACCAGGGTGCATTTTAAATGGAATTTGCCACCATTTACATGGGGGTGATTTCCAAACTGATTACTGACATTTGAAATCCATCATGACAATATTATCCCTTTAGCTTATGCTAGATGGATTTTGTCACCTCTTGCCTGAAAATACCCCACCTCAGTGAGAATGAACATTCTTGGGTGCAAGTTGTGGAAAAGTGATTCATTCATTCAACAGCCCCTGTTCAGCACCAGGACTCTGGGAACACAAGGTGGTCAAGACGGCCCGTCCTCGGTGCTGATGGAGCTACTGTCCAGTGCTGACGTGAGACATCGAGCCGGCACTCCCAAAGAGGGAGCAGTCAGGGGGACATGGATACACCAAGAGGAGCGTCTCACCTTGGTGGGAAATGCTTCCAGGAAGAAATGCTGTTCAAGCTCGTAGCTGAAGAGTGAGTTGGAGTCAGCTGTGAGGGATCGGGTGGGAGTGTGGGCTGACAAGGGAACAGCTCGTGCACAGGTGCTGAGGTTAGAGAGGGGGCAGGAGCGGAAAGAAACCTGGGGCCTGGAGGGTGGAGGACAGAGGCGGTCTGTGCGGAGATGAGGCTGCAGTGCGGCCAGCCTTGAAGGGGCCCGTGTGCTGTGCTAACCGGTTCGAACTTCCTCCTTAGGGAAGGCAACTCTTCATCCCGGTTTTCCAGGGACAGTCATGGTGTGTGCCTGTTGCCTCAGGACAGTGAGGAAGGGCACTGCTCTTGCTCTTCAAAGCTGCCTGGGTTGGATGATAAATTATTTGGTCACCTATCTCTATTAGGGCGTGGAAGGCAGCAGAGTGAGGCGCGGATGGAGGGGTGGAGAGAGAAGTTTAGCTCCTTTCTCTGTTGTAGGGGAGCGTGGGCACACACAGAAGAGTCTCAAAACATTCATGAGATCATTTCTCCCTCCAAGATAACTATTTCTTTAAAAACCCAAGGAACTGATTGAGGTCTCGCCCTTTAGATTCTTTGTGACCACCAGCTGCCTTACCAGTCACCCAAAGAAGTTTTAAGATAGAATGTTTTGCCTCTGGAGATTCCAGGGTCAGTCATGAAGTACCCAGAACCAGGAGATGCCAGGAGGACAGAGTGGGAGAGGAGCGGGCAGAAGGCAGGACCTTCCTTCAGCCCAGGTCCGGGAGGAGGGTAGCGAAAATCACCTAACCCAGTTAGGTGTTACCAAAACCCCAGCTACCCACTCCTGTGGGGTTGGGCGCTGCCATTCTGGGGGACACTCAGGCCTGTTCTCCTGCCTTCCCGTCCTGGAAACTGGCTGGTGTGCAGTGCCCCTAGGACCTAGGGTCTCCTGGGAGACCATCTCCCCACACCCTGCTCCCAGCAGAAGAGGTCTGATATCACAGGAAATGAGAGTCACTCGTCTTAAGTGCTGTTTCCAGCCTAGAGTTGGCATTTCTGCTCTGGCTCTGCCTCTCCCACAGTAATTAACTAATTAATTACCAACAAGGGGGTGATGCAATTATGACACAATGAGCCTGACTTTTCAGCCTCCCACCCAGGATCCCCCAAGCTCTCTGAATCAAGAAAGGCCAGTTTGTGTTATTAAATAAACAGAATTTCCTCAAACCCCAGCATGATCACTCCAGTGTCTAAGGCCTTAGCCTCACTGCCTTCCTTGGTCCCAGAGGCCAGGCTGGAGATGGGTCAGCTTCAAGGGTGAACACTGGACTCTGGAGAAACCCAACTGCTAGTGGTCACTGTGTGTCCTTAAGAAGTGCCTCTGGCCTGGGATTAGTCAAGGAGGCTCCCTGAACTTGTTTCTTCATCAGTAAACAAACCTAACAACAGCTGTTCCATTAGTGAATGCAGGGTGCTTTGTAATGCACTGTGATCTTTCTACATATATGTAAACTGAGGCCCGGGGATTAAGTGCCCTGCCTGGGACCACCAGCAAGCAAGTGGAGCCTGGGTCAGGATCCAGGGTGCCTGGGTCCAGACAGCCTTGCCCACAGTGGCCCACTCTGGCTTGGAGGTACCCTCCTGAGAGCAGACCCAGAGAGTCTCTACTCTAGCTGCCTGCTTCCCAAGGTGGAGGGCCACGAGCTCCAGGAGTCAAAGAGCTGGAGGGAGGCTGGGAAACTCCAGAAGTCACTCGGCCTAGGGAGGGGGTTCCTGGTGCTGAGGCCCATCACATGGCCCCAGGAGCTTTGGAAGTCCAAGGGCATTACCCCGGGCAGAGGCCTCCTCCGTGGTGGGTTTCCAGCCTGCCCCCAGCTTTGTTTTATTATATGCCTTAGCAATTGCCTCCCTTGTCCACGAGAAGCCTGGGAGGACTGTTTTGTAAAAGCTCTTCCATCCTAGACTCTTGATACCCCAGCCAGGTCTCTTGAGACAGAATGATTGTGAACGCGGCCTCCAGTCAGAGTTCGCCTCCTAATCTTATGTTTGGTGATGTGTCCCCAGCTGTGCTGCAGGGTCCTCCCAGGGCAAGCCTTGAGCCATCGGCCTCTCTGAATCCCCAAAGCACTGAACACAGCACTTCAATGGAGCAGTGGCTCAATTATGCTCAGATTATAAATCACAAACTCTGTTTGCATTACCACTAATTTCTTTCCAAATCTTGTCAATGGAATTTCTAAACATGTTAGCATCACTGTAATGATATGCAATTGTATTTGGTTCTCAAGATTTTTTATTTGACATTATTTTATCTATTACACACTTCAGTGCATAATCCACATACTTGTCATTGTTAATAGCTCTGCCAGATTCCAGGGTCCCAACAAACCATCCTTTGTTTAAGCATTCCCTAATTGTTGGGCATTTGGATTGCCTCCGATGTTTGAACACTATTAATAGTGCTGCTGGGCCACCTGGTTTTTCTCTCCTTTGCCTGGACATGAGGAGATGAGATGGGATGAGGGAGGGAACCCTTTCCTGCATTCCCAGAAAGGCCTATTCTTCACACTTCTTCGCTGGACTGGGAATAACAGAGGCCAACGTCTGCTGTTCTGTCGCAGACAGGCCAGTATCTCGGACTGTCACTGGGAGACTTCTTAGAAGGCCTGTGGTGCCCCAGGAATAAGAACAGAGCACTCAGCTGGCTGGACTCAAAGGCTCTGGACTCAGCAGAGCTTTCATGTTGAACTATTTGCTGTGAATTTGGCTTTTCCTGTATGTGGCTCTGTTGAACCATCTCATCAGACAGGCCCTGAGGGGAGACCTGATAACATCACTCCTGTTCCTGGCAGGTCATTTCAATGTTACACTGGGAATCCCAGAACTTCTGGGCCGAAAGGTAAACTTTCTGTTGAACTATCTGACCTTTCTGTTTTATAGCTGAGGACACTGAGGGCCAGAGTAGGGAAGTAACTTTCCCAAGCTCACTCAGCTGTTGTTGGCAGAGCTGGACTGGGGCCAGGAGGGCCTCCCACCCCCAGGCAGGCGTTAGTGTCACCTGGCTTCCCCAGGGGAGCATGGTTATGGACTGGAATCCTTCTTGCAGTTAAGGTACCAATTCTCCACAAATTGAACTGTGGATATAACACAGTCCCAATCCAAAGCACAGCAGGATTCTTTGTGGATACAGGCAAGTGAATTCTAACACTTACTTGAGAAGGTAAAGCCAAGTCAATTTTGGGAAAAGAACAAATTTGGAGACTCACATTACATGATACTATCAAGCTATAGTCATCCAAACAGTGCGGTATTGGTGAAAGGACAGACAGAACAAACAGTCTAGAAATAAACACACACAAATATGATCGATTGATTTTTAGCAAAGATATATAAAGGCAATTCAATGGAGAAAGGACAGTCTTTTTAATTAATGGTGTTGGAGAAATTAGACATCCTATGCAAAAACAATTACCCTTGACCTGTGCCTCACCTTATAGAAGAATGAATTAAAAATAGATCATGGCCCGGCGCGGTGGCTCAAGCCTGTAATCCCAGCACTTTGGGAGGCCGAGACGGGCGGATCA
>NW_012118655.1:1304476-1379200 GCF_000951035.1 Colobus angolensis palliatus
AGTGTTCTTAAATACGACAACCATATCATGCTCTATAAAAGAAAAACAATAAAGTGGACTTTATCAAAAGTAAACACCTTTACTCTTGTGAAAGACATTTTAAAGAGAATGAGAAGAAAAGCTGCAAACTGGGGGGAAATATTTGCAGATCACATTATCAGACAACAGACATGTAGACTATAAAAAGAACTTGTAAAATTCAGTAAGAACAAAAACAACCAATTTTTTAAAACTAGGCAAGATTTGAAAAGATGCTTCACCAATTAAAATATAGAAATGGCAAATGAGGCCGGGCGCGGTGGCTCAAGCCTGTAATCCCAGCACTTCGGGAGGCCGATACGGGCGGATCACGAGGTCAGGAGATCGAGACCATCCTGGCTAACACTGTGAAACCCCGTCTCTACTAAAAAATACAAAAAACTAGCCGGGGGAGGTGGCGGGCGCCTGTAGTCCCAGCTACTCGGGAGGCTGAGGCAGGAGAATGGCGTAAACCTGGGAGGTGGAGCTTGCCGTGAGCTGAGATCCGGCCACTGCACTCCGGCCCGGGCGACAGAGCAAGACTCCGTCTCAAAAAAAAAAAAAAAAAAAAAAAAAAAAAAAACATGAAAAGATGCTCATTAGTGATTAAGGAAATGCAAATTAAAACCAGAATGAGACACCTTCTCATGCCTATTAGGATGGCTAAACATACCGACAATACCAAATGCTGACAAGAATGTGAAGAAACTGGAACTCTCATACATTGGGAGTGGGAATACAAAATGGTACAGCCACACTGGAAAATAGTTTGATTACTTCTTATAAAGTAGAATCTCTTTACTATACAACACAGCAATCCCTCTTCTAGGTATTTATACCAGAGAAATGAAAACATGCTCCTAACATAAACTACACCAATATGCATAGCAGCACTACTCATAACCTCCAACATGCGAAAACAACCTAAATGTCCCTCAATGGATAAGTGAATAAACGACCTGTGGGACATTCATACAATGAAAACTACTGTGCAGTAAAGAGGAAAAAACTATTCATACAACAACTCAAGTGACTCTCAAATGCACGATGCTAAGTGAAAGGCCTGTCGCAAATCAGAGCTTACTGCTTCCATCCTCCTTCCCCTTTCTTTAAACTCTAAGTGAAAGAAGCCAGTTTCAAAAGGTTACATACTGTGTAATTCTATTTATATGGCATCCTGAAAAAGGCAAAATTATAGGGACAGAAAATAGATCAGTGGTTGCACAGAGCTTGGGATGAAGGAAGGGCCTGAATGCAAAGGCGTAGCATGAGGAAATGCTTTGTGGTGTAGGAATTATTCTTTATCTTGTTAGTAGTGGTGGTTACATGAATCTGTGCTTGTATTAAAACTCAGAGAGGACTCTACATCCAAAGTGACTTCTACTTTATGTAAGTTAAAAACACAAAAGGCTGACAAAGTACTTTTGTATCATTAACTTATCTAAGCCTCCTAACTACCCATTAGCAGATCCACTGGACACTTTGAAGAAGGAATGAATTGTTCATTCATTTATTAATTTAAGAACTATTTATGGGCCTTTACTATGGGCATTTTTCTAGGTACAGGCACAAAGAAAAGTTTTGATCTCAGAGAGCTCCCATTTCAGTAGGTAATTCTTCTGAATACTGAGTTTCCCCAACCTGTGAGCTTGTAACTTTCCATCTCAACCCTCCCACTGCAGGAAGCTGCCACCTCCCACTGCAGCCTCCCAGCCACCCAGTGCCTGGGCTGCATGGCCTGTGTGGAGGTCAATGCTTGGGCCCTGGAATGCTGCACCAAGCAGCAGGGGAGACGGGTAGCAGCAGCCTTGCCCTGGGTCTGGTACCTAGACTGCCTGGCCACCCACTGTAGGGATTGCATTTGGCCTAACCTTTCCAACAGATGAAACAGACCCTCTTGACGTGGCTCAAGTTCTCCTACTTGGTGTCAGGACTTTTCTGCTGTGAGCTCCCCTCTTTCTCCAGTGATTAGAATCAACACAAATGGGGGTAGGGGTGGAGTAAAGAGGGGAATATATGAGCAAGAGTGGGGAGATGAAGGGCAAGGGAGGTGAGTGTGTAAGCAACAGTATACAACACAAAATACTGTACACAGGGAGGTGAATGTGTAAGCCACAGTACACACATGAAATACTGTATACATAAAATACAAGGAGGTGAGTGTGTGAGCAGTGGTACACACATGAAATACTATACACATGAAGTACACGGAGGTGAGTGTGTGAGCAATGGTACATACATGAAATACTGTACACATTAAATACAAGGAGGTGAGTATGTGGGCAGTGGTACACACATGAAATACTGTACACATTAAATACAAGGAGGTGAGTGTGTGGGCAGTGGTACACACATGAAATACTGTGCACACAAAATACAGGGAGGTGAGTGTGTAAGCCACAGTACATACATTAAATACTGTACACACAAAATACAGGGAGGTGAGTGTGTGAGCAGTGGTATACACATGAAATACTGTACACATGAAATACAGGGAGACGAGTGTGTGAGCCATAGTACATACATTTAATACTGTACACACAAAATACAGGGAGGTGAATGTGTAAGCCACAGTACACACATGGAATACTGTACACATGAAATACAGGGAGGTGAGTGTGTGAGCCATAGTACACACATGACATACTGTACACATGAAGTATTTTGAGTCCTCTAAACAATGTTATAAAACAGATATTTCTCCCCTATATCCAGGTGGCATAATGGTGACCTGGGGGATTACATGACTTGCCCAATTCCCACAGCTAGGAAAAGGGCTAAATTAGGCTTCTAACTCAAGTCTCTGTGCCTCCAGAGCCTGTGCCCTTCCCCATCCACCCTGCCTCCAGGCTGCAGGAGCCACAGGCCCAAGTTCATAGACAGGCAGCCAAGCCTTCCGCCTCGGAAGTGCCCCGGCCTCACCTGGACGCTCCAGCTTCCAGACAAGACTTAGTGGAGGTAGGTCGTTCAGAGGGCAGGGCCCCACAGAGTCTGGGTTCTAACTCACATGGCTTCAGGCAAAGAGCATGTTCCTTCCTTACTTCCCCCTCCAGGAACATCAGAGGGGGTAATTTAAGAGCCTCCCTCCTATCTTTCCACAGTGTGATAGGAAATGACCCAGATATCTGCTAAAAGTTGCGCGATATTCCTGACAAATTTCGTTCTGGGTTGGCCCTCAGGCCACCTGACACAGTGCTTCAGCACACATTTTGGAGGCCCTGACCTTCCTGTATCCAGACCCAGCCTTGACTCTGGATCCATAAAGAATATGTGAGTTACCAGGTTTGGGGCTCCTGAGGGGGCCACTGCTAAAGTCCCACCGCAGAGAGGACCAAGACCAGGAGCCTAGTGGGTGAAAGGGAAGGGCCTGGGCGCAAAGACCTCTCCAGGCCCTGCAGGGTGGGCCAGGGGCTCCCAGAGGCAGGCAGGGGTGCTCCTCCTGTCTGTTTCCCCAGTCAATGAAGCCTCTGGTTGAGCTCATGACATGGCAGCACCTCTGAGGCCCAGAGGACACCTGCCTTAACTCTTGGGCAAAGGGATCCTTTCTAGAAAACAGAGAGGGGTTTGAGATAACGACGGTCTCAGGGACAAGGTTTCAGGCACCTACTGTCCTAAGGGAGTCAGAGAATAGGTGGGAATCAATGTGGGGGTGGGGAGTAGCGAAAGTGACAGTAAGCGTTGACTGTGAAGAGTGATGGGGCCAGGTGACCAGAAGTCTGAAGCTGGTGTGGGATATGATGAGGTTTCTCTTCAAATAATCAGATCAATCTTTTATTCTTTAATTCATAGTACTCCCCCACCACCTTTTCTCCTTTTTGCCTTTTTGCCTTTGTTAGATGCCCAGGCACGCCACAGTACCAGGCATTATCAGTACTAGCTCACATTCCTTTCCTTATTTGGAAAGAGGACTCACTTTCTAGCTCACTACAGACACCTCTTCCCCTTCCTCTCCACTTTCTTTTACATGCCCACCTTATCTAAAAAAAATCCAATGTTTAGCCAACTGGGATTAGTTTACATTGTACGACCCGACCCTGGCCAATAGAGAAAGGGTACAGGGGCAGGGCTTGCCTCAGGAATAAAGGTTGTTGTGCCTCTTTGTTCAGGTGTGCTCTCAGGGCGGCTGGCCAAGGAGGCACCCCTCTGCACAGAAGTGAAATTGCTATGCTAAGAATCCTTTGTTCAAGTGTTCAATTTCCTTAGGATTTTGAGCGTTATTTCTAACACTGGCAGGGATATAAGGTCTGGAAGGAGACATGGGGATCCTGCTGGGGTCTGGGGCCCAGGGGTACTTCTCCACAACTTGAAGGGGTTGACCCCAAAAAGGCCAGCTCAAGGCACTAAGGGGCTGGATAACTCATGAGATGGCCCAAACTAAAGGGACACCAGATTAGGCCCCTGGGTCTGGAGGGGCTATGGGGTGAAGGCTTGGTCATGGGAGTCACCTCTGGTGCTTGCCCTAGAACAGAAGATCACAGAGAAGCTTGGATAAAGCTGACTGGGGGTTACAGCCCTGAGCCAGGGTGCTGGAGACTAGAGCCAGGACTGACCTCACAGCCAGGAGCAGTGGTTTGCTGCAGAGGCCCAGGGACCCTGCTGGGGAATGGAGTGAGGGAGTGAGTCAGGGATCTGGGGACGACAGGACACAGCCAGCTGTGAGGAATGCCTTGTGTTATAGGAGCCGGGGAGTGTGACATTGGAGTGGGACGTTACTAGCTGTATGGCCTGTACAAGGGCCCACACCTCCCTCCCCCTGTCCAGGTCTCCTATCTATAGAATGGGGATGAGAAAAACAATCTCTAAAGTTTCTTGTTTGGTTGGGCACTGTGGCTCACACCTGTGCTTGGGGAGGCCAAGGGGAGAGGATGGCTTGAGCCCAGGGGTTCGAGGCCAGCCTGGGCAACAGAGTGAGACTATGTCTCAATTAAAAAATAAATAAAAAAACAATTCTTGTGAGAATTAAATGACAATAACATACAAAGTGCCTAATACATAGCGGGTGGTGGGAGGAAAAGGGGTCTAATTTGTTCAATTGTCATCTGCTGTGGAGGTAGAAGGACAAGCGTAGGTTAGTGGTTCGCAAACTTGACTGAACATCACAGTCAACTACGGGACTTGTCAACCCAGTTTGCCACTGCCCGTCCTTGGAATTTCGCAGTCTGTAGCTCTGGATGGGTCCTGAGATCATTTCTAACAAGTTTCTACTGCTGTTGCTGCTGGCCTGAAGACCACATTCTGAGAACCCCTGATGTAAATACGAAGAGGGTCAGCCCACTTTTGAATGGTGGAAAATTGTGGTTCTACCACTTGCTATTTCTGGGGCCTTGAATAATTTACTTAACTTCATTGTAGCTTAGTTTCTTCACTTATAAAATAAAGATAATTGTGCCTTGGGATTATTGTAGGGTGTGATAAAGATGAAATGAGTTAACACATGTGTCAATTGTTTGGAAGAGTATCTGATAAAATGTAAACACTCAAAAATGTTAGCTCTTAGTATATGCTAGGGCCTTGAAAAATACATTATCTCAATTGTCAAAAGATCATCAGTAGCGGGTAATAGTATCATCTCCATTTTACGGTTGAAGAAGTGTAAGCTCAGAAAGATGAGACCTACCACGCACCTAAGGAACCCAGGCTGCGATCTGAACCCAGATCTTCCAGCTCCATAGTTAGGGCTGTTGCAAATCAAGTCTCACTGCTTCCTTCCTCTTTTTCTTCCTATAAGCTCTGAGAGTGGATGATTCGGCCCTTAAACCTGAGATGCTGAGAGTTGGTAGGGCTCATAGCCTGGAGCAGGGAAGAGTGGAGGAGGAAGCTCAGGAGGAAGTTTGCCTGGGAACCTGGCACAGAAGTTACTCAGGATGCGCAGTGGGGGTATTTTTGTGTGTTCAGAGGGCAGATATGCGGGTGACTCTTCTTGCTTGGCTGCCTTAGCTGATTGAAATCATCAGCGGATGATGTAGCAGGTGCAAATGAATCGGCCCCTGATGGTTTATAGAGCCCTGGAGGACGCCCCTGCTATCAGCCTAATATGGACACAAAATACAGTTATTGGACTACAGCATCAAAATACTACAACCCTGTGGATGATGAATCAGAGCATCTCCCTCACCCACACAGACCACAGTGTTCCACAAGAAGGGAAGATCTGCAGCAGCAAGTCGTGCGGCGGGAGGAGGCTTCGTGTCCCGCCGTCCTAATTGCTGTCAGTTGCCCTGCGCTCAGTGCTCACGAACAAGGGAGGAGGCACTGCATGTGGTCATCCCAACTCCTCACAGCTGCTGGAGAGAAAACTCTCATCCATATATGGTGTTCAATGGATTTATATGCTGATGACTCCCATCATGTATTTGCAGCCCAAATTCTGACACTTCTGTCCTCTGTCTAGAAGATCTATCTATCTATGTGTCCTTTACACTCCCTGGATTCGCCATGGCCAAATCTCCTTCTTTTTTTTTATTTTTGAGATGGCGTCTCCATTTGCCCAGGCTGAAGTGCAGTGGTGGGATCTTGGCTCACTGCAATCTCTGCCTCCCAGGTTCAAGTGATTCTTGCGCCTCAGTCTCCTGAGCAGCTGGGATTGCAGGCATGTGCCACCATGCTGGGCTAATTTTTTTTTTTTTTTTTTTTTTTGAAATGGAGTCTCACTCTCGTCGCCCAGACTGGAGTGCAATGGCTCAATTTCAGCTCACAGCAACCTCCACCTCCTGGGTTCAAGTGATTCTCCTGCCTCAGCCTCCCGAGTAGCTGGGATTACAGGCACCCGCCACCATGCCTGGCTAATTTTTGTACTTTTAGTAGAGATGGGGTTTCACCATGTTGGCCAGGATGGGAGAACTCCTAACCTCAGGCAATCTGCCCACCTCAGCCTCCCAAAGTGCTGGGATTATAGGTGTGAGCCACCACGTCCTGCCTAATTTTTGTATTTTTAGTAGAGACAAGGTTTCACCATGTTGGCCAGGCTGGTCTTGAACTCCTGACCTCAAGTGATCCGCCCCCTCTCAGCCTCCCAAAGTGTTAGGATTACAGGTGTGAGCCACCACACCTGGCCCAATGTTCCTTTTATTATCCTCTTCCCTCAAACTTTGCTCTTTCCCTGTCCCCACTGTCTCACTTGGTGGTAGCAGCCACTAAGTACCCAATCCAGAGGTTCTGAGAAGACCCTAGGTGGACCTTTTTTTTTTTTTTTTTGAGACAGCATCTCACTTTGTCACCCAGGCTGGAGTGCAGTGGTACAGTCATGGCTCACTGCAGCCTCAATCTCCCAAGCTCTGGTGATCTTCCCACCTTAGTCTCCTGAGTAGCTGGGACTACAAGTGCACACCACCACGCGCAGCTAATTTTTTGTATTTTTTTGTAGAGACAGGGTCTCACTGTGTTGCCCAGGCTGATCTTGAACTCTTGTGCTCAAGTGATCCGTCCACCTCAGCCTCCCAAAGTGCTGGGATTACAGGTGTAAGCCACCTGGCCTGAGATTTACTTTTTAATTTTAATTAATAGACTAGTTTTCAAGTGCAGTTGTAGGTTTATGAAAAATTGAGAAGAAAGTATCAATAGCCATATCCCTCCTCCCCACTAGTTTCCCTTATTATTAACCCCTTGTATAAGTATGGTTCATTCCTGTTTGTTACAGTTGATAAACCAGTATGGATACATTTTCATTAACTGAAGTCTATATTTACATTAGGGCTCACTCTTTGTGTTATACTTTTTTTTTTTTTTTTTTTGAGATGGAGTCTCACTCTGTCTCCCAGGCTGGAGTGCAATGACATGATCTCGGCTCATTGCAAACTCCGCCTCCCAGGTTCAAGCAATTCTCCTACCTCAGCCTCCCAAGTAACTTGGATTACAGGCACCCGCCACCACACCTAGCTAATTTTTGTATTTGTAGTAGAGACAGGGTTTTGCCATGTTGGTCAGGCTAGTCTTGAACCCCTGACCTCAGGTAATCTGACTGCCTCAGCCTCCCAAAGTGATGGGATTACAGGCGTGAGCCAACATGCCTGGCCTTGTGTTGTACATTCTACATATAGGTTTTGAGAGACATCCTGTATGATATTGTAATGGTGGGTATATTTAATGCCAAATTTGTTCCTAAAGCAGATAGTGGCCTTGTAATGGGGTACCCATAGTGTGTCTCCCGAGAAGAGAAGCACTCAGAACATACTTGTCAGCCCCTTCCATCCTTGCTCCCTCTGCCCCAAGGAACACCTACTACCCCAGGTTGGTTCCTGGTTGGCCCTGACCCCTGCTTGCCTGTGTCAGATGGGAACTGCCTGTGGTTTGTAGATTAGCCCTTATCTTAAATGCCAAGCTCCAGGTCTGAGCTCACACAGAGCTTTGGGCTGATCTGATGATATTTGGTGAGGAACAGATGCACTTGGTAAGCTGGGAATCCATCTTCTTGACCATAAGACCTGTGGTTCAGTCTCAGGTCTCACCCTTTGTCAATTTTACACACTCATCATTGATTTCGTTCTTACAGCAGGGGCTCCACAAGCAGCCCCAGATGGTCACAAAAGGTGGAAGGCAGAAGTGACTTGGAACAGCTGAGGTCCTAAAAAACAGCCTTAGGTCTGATTTCCATCCAGTCATGTTGGCCTCCCTTGCTAGTTAGCTGAGAGGAAGGAGGGCTTTCTTTCTACCCCCTCCACCTCCCATAAGGCCCCCATTGCTGTCTGTGTTGCTGGAGTGGGATGGGGTGAGAGATGGAGAGGGAGTAGAAGGAGAAACAAGGAATTCACGGAGTGAGCCATATTCCTCGTCTTCACATTTGGCACTGCTGAAGGCCTCTGTTAGCCTTTCAACTCTTGGATGCTGCGATGGTTCACTTTAGAAGGAAAAGGGAATGATTTGGAGGGCCTCCACTTGTTACAGGGTGATTTATCCAGGGAAAAGGAATGCATTGTTCAATTTTCTTAGCCTTTTTTTCTTTCAATTGAAGTCGGCTGGGCGCGGTGGCTCACGCCTGTAATCCCAGCACTTTGGGAGGCCGAGGCGGGCAGATCACAAGGTCAGGAGATCGAGACCATCCTGGCTAACACGGTGAAACCCCGTCTCTACTAAAAATACAAAAAAAATTAACTGGGCGTGGTGGTGGGCGCCTGTAGTCCCAGCTACTCAGCAGGCTGAGGCAGGAGAATGGCATGAACCTGGGAGGCAGAACTTGCAGTGAGCCAAGATTGTGCCACTGCACTCTAGCCTGGGCGACAGAGCAAGACTCCATCTCAAAAAGAAAATTGAAGTGATGTGAGCAATTAAAATGTTGCCTTCCAAAAAAAAAAATCCTTTAAAAATTCTATGAGGGTAGCCAGATTTCAATTGTGTTCATTATAACTAGATTTAGATGTGTATTTTGTATAACGTAGAGGCATAGGACATCTATGTCATGGACATTCTAGAACCATCCCCAGAAAAATGCAGTTTCGTTAGACACATAACATTTGCATGCATGGATAGGGGTGAGTCTTGGATCTTTTGCAGCCCACCTAGTGATGGCCACTAGGATCACAAACTTTAAGAGCAGCTCAGTGACCCTAACTTTCATATTGTGATCCTACATTTGTGCTAGGGTGTGTGTGAAGTGACCAAATTTAATAGATAATAAAATTACTACTACCTAACCAACGCTTGCTTTGGACATCCTTGATAGTACCCTCTACTTTGCCTCTTCAAGGGTTTTAACCTCTCCATGACATTGTCCTCTGTGGGAGGGGACATGCACCCCGCCTCACCCAAAAACCCAACTTCCCCTTAACAACATTTTACAAATGCTGTAGGAAAAAATTTGTGTGGCTGGGCGCCGTGGCTCATGCCTGTAATCCCAGAACTTTGGGAGGCCAAGGTGGGTGGGTCACTTGAAGTCAGGAGCTCGAGATCAACCTGGCCAACATGGTGAACCCCGTCTCTACTAAAAATACGAACATTAGCTGGGTGTACTTAGCCGGGAATCGTGGCACACACCATGTAGTTCCAGTTACTTGGGAGGCTGAGGCAGGAGAATTGCCTGAACCTGGGAGGCAGAAATTGCAGTAAAGCCTTCAGGGCTCTCAGATTCTACTATGCATTGTCTTTGAGCTATTTTGCAAGGCTCTGTAAATTGGAAGTAACTGATAGATATGTAAACTCTGCCTTGTCTGATAGTGATTTAATTGACTTCCTCCCCTTTTGGAAAAAAAAGCAATTTAATCTCTATTTGCAATTTATCTCTACATTCCTTTACTCAATAAAAATTTGTGTGTTTTTGACTTTTGCTTTGAACATTTGCCTGGTTTCTTGGTATCAGGAGTAAATAAATTCTTTAATGTGTACATTTCTATATCTGTATGTGAATCATAATTTTATTCTTTTTCTGAAAAATAACTCTAAATACTATATTGTCTCTTTCTAACCTTTTAGGAGACTATTTTTTTAGGCTACCATTTGAATTTTGTTGTACTTCATGCCTCTTCTATCCTCACCAATTATCCCTCTTACCCCCTCCCTAGCCCACCCAATTTATTGCTTCTCCTGGATTCCTGTGTTCTTTTACCCTAGAATTGTGCAAAATCAGGCTTGGACATATCCAGGCACTGCTGGAAACCAAATGTTTTGAGGTTGGTTATGTTGGAAATTTCAGCTTCAGTGCTGAAGAAATATAGCCTGGGTATGTTTTGGTGTTTAGGATCATTTAAAAGCTGCCTGTTTGGAGACAGAAACCATAGTTAGCATTTTCCCAGGTTTGGAAGGCAGACTTAGGGCCTGCATTTTTTTTCAGATGATTTGTATGACATTAATTGTACAAATAATTTAACCCTTTGCTGCAGATTTTTTTCGTTTTAAAACAGAGGAGAGTTTAATATTGAGGAGCTCTGTTGTCATCAGTTAATGTTTTGGTTTTTTGTTTTCTAATGGCTTTCATGAGGAACTACAACACACTCTGAGTGTGACTTTGCCAATATATTTAGGCTGGCTTATTTCAATGTGCATGCATGTGTGAAAGACACACAGAAAATAGAGGAAATGAGAGAACACTCTCAAAACTCGCTAAGTGTATAAACTGTAATATTTCGTTCACAGTTTCCTTTTTCTTTGGCTGTCAGGTTTGAGCCTCAAACATTTTTTATTCCAAGGGAAACAATAGCCCATGCAAGTAACCCAAGTTCACGGCTTTCCTGGGTCCTTGGAAGCGGGGGAGGCACTCCTTCACTTGGACAGGTTAATTGGAGACACTTAGTTTACTCTTGGTCAAATTCACAACCCACAACCAGGAGAGCTAGAGAGAGAGGAAGTGAATGAGTCTCACTCGCCAAACTTTCCTTTTTGGGTTTTTTTGGTTTTTTTTTTTAACTTAACTCTTTCTTTACCCTGGTGTGGAGAAAGTGCACTTTAAAGCTGAAGGTTTCATGGTTTCGACTGTACACTTGATGAACGTTCTTGGATCTCCTGCTACAAAACGCGTTGGCGCATCAAAGAAAAAGGGAAATGATATCTAACTTGTGAAGGAACATTTTCTTCTGTAAATGGAGATGGAAGATGGATCACAGATTGAGACTAAACATAGTCTCCATGGGCCTAGAGGAAATTTCTCTGGCTAGCTCAGTGAGAGCTGGGGAGGCCATTTCAACATTTTATGAATGAAATTCTTCATCAACACTGTTTCATTAGAGAGATTTACTTGATCCTGGACTAATATAATTGCAGCACTGGAGATATTAATGTAATTTTGAGGCCTCATGTCACATTATAAAAACAGTGCTATAAAAGACTCTAATTTGCCAAACTCTACCAGGCACCAGATGGTACACTTACAAAGAGAAATTTTTTCCTTGAACAGAAGGAAGTCTGTGATGTCATAAGCAGGAGAAATCATTGATACTCAGGGTCTTGGACACTGACATTCTTTTGAGCTAGCAGAGAAAAAGGCCCACAGATACCCAAAAGGGTAGTGCTAGGTTATGTGGTTCTGACTTTTCTTCTTCCTGCTATCAGCCCCCTGGTAGAGACAGAGAGACTCACAAAAGGGGGATTAGAAACTCCTGGCAACCCTGTTAATGGCTTCCTGTGGGATCTCACTTCCTCTGAACCCACCAGAAATGAGGAAACCTCAGCTTATTTCAGACTCACCCTTCTCCCTTTTACTCTACCCACATCAAGCACCAATGATTCCAGTCCTGATATTTCAGACCCCCGCAGTGGCTGCAGCCTCAGCTCCTGTCTTCTTCACTACCTGGGCTGCGTAAACACTGAGCTCTGCCTTAGGTCTCTCTCTGTCCTTCCCATCTCCTCCCTCTATCTTCTTCATGCTGCCAGAGTGGTTTTCTTAAATGCAAATTCTATCATGTCTCTCTCTTGCTTAAAAATCATTGACAGCACCTCACTGCCTGGACCAGTAATGGGAATAATTGGACCTAGATTAAAGGTTGCTTTGACTCATGTAAAAAACTTAAAAGCAAGTCTTGAAAGATCAAGTTGTTTCCAAGTAGCTTAATTGAGTCCCAGAATAAAACTCAAAAGTATTTAAAGAAAAAAACCTAGCATTCAGCACTAATCTGGCATCCAATAAAAAATTATCAGGCATCAAAGAACTAGGAAAACAATATAATGAGGAGAAAAATCAATCAATAGAAATAGAAACAGAAATGACACAGGTGAATAGACAAGAACAGTATTTGAAATGAGGTAAATATACTCCACATATTTGAGAAGATAGAGGAAAGCATGAGCATATTAAGGAGAAACGTGGTAGATATTTAAAAGAGAAGACCTAAATAAAACTTCTAGAGATTAAAACAAACAAACAAGAACCTCTAATGTCTGAGATGGAAAAACACACTAGATGGGAATAAGAATGAACTGAACACTGCAGACTAAAGAAAAACAGTAAACAGCATCAGAGCTGCAGAACAACTTCAAGCAAGATAATATCATATATGGCTTATATATAATAATTCTTTTTGCAGTCCCCACAAAAAGAATAAAGAGATAGAGGGAAGAAATAATAGCTGAATACTTTGTTTTTTAATTTGATAAAAATATTTAGGAAGCTTAATGGGCCCTAAGCACAAGAAACATGAAGAAAACTACACCAGTGTACATAATCAAATGGCTTAAGAACAGAGATAAGAAGGAAAACCTTAAAAGCAGCCAGGACAGGGGCATGAAGAACAAGGAAAATAACAGCGGACTTATTGTTGGAAACAATGCAATCCGAAAGACAGTTGACCAACTTCTTTAATGGACTGAAAGACAACACTGTGAACCTAGAACTCTATATATAGCAAAATATCTTGCAAAAAAAGAAGAGGAGCTAAAGATTATTTTAGACATACAAAAGTTGAAAGAATTGATCACTAATCCTACAAGAAAGTTAAAGGAGAACCTTTGGACAGAAAGAAAATGAAATCAAATAGAAGTTTTGTTCTACATAAAAGAATGAAAAGACAAAACAATAAATATGTGGTAAATATTAAAAACATAAATTTATTTTTAACATGTCTCTAAAAGGTAATGATCATTAAAAAGAAAAATAATACCAATGTATTGTGAGGTTTATATGTACAAGTAAAATGGTTAGCAAGAATAACACAAAGGCCAGGAAGGGAGGGTGTAAATGCAAGTATCCTGTAAGGATCTTGTGTTATAAATGAATTGCCATACTACATTTTGAAGACGAATTGTGATAAATTAAAGATGTATACTATATACCCTAAAGCAAACATCCCAAACAAAACAAGACAAGCAGATATAACTAATAAGCCAATAAAAGAGATAAAATAGAATTATAAAAAATAATTTACTTCAAAAGAGGATGAAAATGAAAAAAACAGGAAACAAAAACAGATAAGACAAATGGCAAACGGCAAGATAGTAATTTTAATACTAATCATATTGATAATCACATTACATTCAAATGGTGTAAATATCCCACTTAAAAGGCAGAGGTTGTCAGATTGGAGTTTTTTTAAAGGCAAGCTCTATATTCTGTCCATCAAAAAAAACAAATTGAGGCCAGGCACAGTGGCTCATGTCTGTCATCCTAGCACTTTGGGAGGCTTAGGTAGGTGGATCACATGAGGTCAGGAGTTCAAGACCAACCTGGCCAACATGGTGAAACCCCATTTCTACTAAAAATACAAAAATTAGCCGATCATGGTTGTGGGCTCCTGAAATCTCAGCTACTCGAGAGGCTAAGGCAGGAGAATCACTTGAACCCAGGAGGTGGAGGTTGCAGCGAACTGAGATCGTGCCACTGCACTCCAGCAACGGAGTGAGACTCCGTCTCAAAAAACAAACAAA
Source organism: Colobus angolensis palliatus (assembly GCF_000951035.1). NCBI lineage: Eukaryota > Metazoa > Chordata > Mammalia > Primates > Cercopithecidae > Colobus > Colobus angolensis. Next base: position 1,318,775 of record NW_012118655.1, read on the forward strand.
CAAACAAAAACAAATTGAAATATGAAGACACAAATAGGTTAAAATCAAAAGGATGGGAAAAGATGCTATGGTCACACTAATCAGAAAAGCCTTTCCTCCTACAATGAGGAGTTAGTTGTAGGAAGGCAGGCGGTTTGGAGGGAATGAGCAGAGAAAGACGCCAGCAGTGTCCCTCCTACATCATTTCTCCTTATGGAGGCAGAGTCTCCCTCTCAGAACTGCTGCACAGTGGGGCACGGCGGTCCCCAACACTCACTGCGAGCCAGTCCTGTGGGGGCAAATGATGGAGAAGGTGGAGTAGAGAAGGCATCCTGGTGAAGGTCTGGTTTTGTTTTCGTGTCAGGGAAGGATGGGCTGCTAGAAAGTACCCACAGGGAGTGCTGTGAGTAGAACGACTGGGAAAGGTCAGCATGGCTCCCAAGCCAGGGGGGATGTGCGTGCTGAGCATGAGGAGACTAGTGTGTTGGTATTATTTCATATTCATCAAACCCTTTAGAAATGCTAGAAAGTGCTGGGTCATCCAGAGGGTGTCGATTTTCCTCATGTCCTGGGTGTGACCTCAGGCCTGATGGAGTGTCTTTCTGTCTACGTCATTCAGACGAAATCAGTCCTTCTCTCACCAAAGCTTAGCCACACACGTAGAGCCAAAATTGACCTCCCTGGAACCTTCTGCCATGGCTACCGGTGACATTTGTGTCCAGAGGGGCCACCATGATTGTGAGGGAGCTTCCCTGGCCCTTGCTGGGGAGGGCATGAGCGGAGTCAGAGCCATGGGGAGGTAGGCAGCCAAGCACCCGAGGGATGGAGTCAAGGCTGACGGGGGAGGCTTGGATCAAGGAAGCTCCACTGGGCCCAGGCTATCAGGTGGCCCCATGGGAAGTCCTTGCTCTGAGAAGGAACACAGGGGCTAGAACCGTCCATGTTGGGATACAAAGAGCCACAGACCTAGAGTGGCATTTTGAAACATTTAGTCATTTTGGGCAATGTTTCTCCAGAACTGGATTCCAGGGTCCTACATCAGAGAAGTTGTCCTAAAGCCCCCCACACCTGACGAAACCTGGAACTCTCCATTTAGGTGACTGATGGTGGCTGGAGGGGACCAGGGACACCCTCCTAGATATAAACGGGGCAGAGGTATATAGATCAAAGATGAACGAGGCTCCAAGCTGGGGGTCTCGTTTCTTTCCTTCTCCTACTGTTTCTTCCAGAAAGGAGCAGTTACCCTACCAGGCCACGGGACAAGTACCCAAAAAGTGCCTGAGTAGCCCCAGCTCCACCCAGACTACAGTGTCACACCCACAAACCACTCTGTCTTGAGCCTCCATTTTCTCACTTCCACCCTCCAGCCAGCTGCAAGGTTAGCGCCCTACAAATCACAGCTCCCTCTTATCACAGAACAGAACTCATCATCTTCAGCCTGGAGTTTGATAGCAATCTTTATTTTCCCCTTCACGTAAATAATGTGCATTCATATCTGTTTCCATATCTGTTTCTCCACTGGCCTGTCTTAGCCTGGATACCCTGAGGCACACACTGCTACTGCCTTATTAGGGTTTGCAATGCTTGGGAAGTAAAAGCAAAGGAAGAGAGGAGTGGGGCAGGAAGCGGGCAGAGCCCTTATGAGTGTGTGTTACCAGGTAGGCCACCACTTACACTGGATAAGCTGATTGCTTGTGATTGCAGGGCTGTCTTCTAAGAGGCTGTATGAACCTCTGAGCCTCAGGACAGCCTGGCCAGTGGGGAAGAATGGGACAGAATGTGTCCACTGTCTCCTGTCTGCCATTGGTCAAAGGTCTGCTGACCTCACCCTTCGGGGCTCTGTATATGAGGTCCATCAGCGGCATCTCATACTTCAGAGACTGCAGGAAGGAGAGGTGTACAGTGCAGGTGTGAAGTGAGGGCTTTGTCAGGTCATGACCCCTGGGAGCTGCCTGAGCTGCTGCTGAGTTGATCACTCAGACACGGCTGGAGCACAACCAGCAGCCAAGGGCCCCAGACCAAGTGAGGCTGAGAGGAACTGGGTGGCCATGAGAGGAGTCTCACCTATAGTGCCTGCAGCCAGTGCTCTGAAAACATGTGAAGAGGTGTAGGGGCAATGAACAGGAATTCAATTTCTTTCAGTGATAGAGCCAGATTCCCTAACAGGACAATTTCTGTAAAGTTCTTGGCCTGCTACTTAGGAAAGGTCAACACATGTCAGCCACTATTATTACTATTATCATCCATGATGTCAACCTTGCTCCATCTCTGTAACCTGGAAGAGGTGTTTCTTGGTCACCCCCGGTGCTGTTTCTAACACATGGCAGGTGGTCTTTTTCCAAAGGCTGTCTCTCTCCTGCCCCATTCCACCCATGTCACTCAGGCAGTGGATTTGGTTAAGGAAAGAGAATCTGGGCCTGAGGGCAGGCAGGGCGGGGTTCACAGAGTGGGCCCTCAGCTGCATTTCCCCAGATGGCTTCCTCCTGCCCTGCCCAGGTCTGCTTCTGCTTCTCTCCACTTGGTCAGCAGACGTGAACCAACGCAGTGGGCCTCCTGCCCAGCTGCTGCGGCCGGGACCTGCTGATGTACAGGGCAAGTCTGAGGGTGTAGGCCCCTCCTCAGGCTGAGCAGCTGGAGAAGCAGAAAGCTGCTGGCTGGGTTAGCAGTCAGCCAGAATCCAGTATGGAAAATGCCAGGAGCTCCTGTCTTGGAGCAGTTGGAGCCTGCCATGAAGCATCTCTTCCACATGGCCTCAGCCCTGCAGCAGACCCTTCTCCTTATTCCATCTTGGCCTTGGTCTCTCCCATTACCCTCAGTCTGGAATGAAGGCCTGCTGGCCTTTGAACAATTTGGTGGTTCCAAATTGGAGCCTAAAAACAGGGTCAGGCTTCCCCAGGAAAATAGCTCAACTTGACAGTGATGGGGAGGGGTGTCCAGGGCTGAGGCTGCATTCCTTTCTGTCCCCCCACTTCCCCTAGGAGCAAAGAGTCCCATGGCCTTCCCCACTCTAGAAGCCCACCCAACAGCCTGCATCAAAAAACTCCACCAGACCTGTTTTCAGAGGCCCAGAAAAAAAAAAAAAAAATTCTGGTCACCCTTAGGGGTGCAGCACAAGGACTTTGTGTGTGACCCAAGAGTCTAGCTTGTGTGTTGTGGGGCAATCGTATGTATGTCCAGTACTTCACAGTCACAATGAGATCACCATTGTCTGGCCTGCTGGCCTTTGAACAATTTGGTGGTTCCATATTGGAGCCTAAAAGCAGGGTCCGGCTCCCCCAGGAAAACAGCTTGACTTGAGAGTGATGGGATCCCCATTGACTCAATTTTTTGTTCATTCGTCCAGTAAATAAGTTATCAACTCTAGAAGAAGGATGATCATGAAGTCCAGCAGCAGCAGGAAGACAGTTCACAAACAAGTAACTAAAATACCAAGAGGGGAGGCACACTATCAGCTCATAGAGCAGGAGAGATGAGCTCTGCCTGAGGGAGCCAGGAAGGAATTGTGGAGAAGAGCTTTTTAAACTAGGTCATGAAGGATAAGTAGGAGTTTGACAAGGGGAAAAGAGGAGAGGCTGTAGACAGGGCTGGTGCATTCCAAGTAGGAGGAAAAATATGCCATGCTGTGGGGTAGGAGGAATGTGTATGTGTTCATTCTCATTCCATAAAATTTTGTTAAATACCTACTATGTTCCTGGTAATTGGGTTAGGTTAGGTTCCAGGAATGCAGAAAAAAACAAAGCAAACATAATTCTTATCTCTTTCTAGTGAAAAAGGGAAATTAAACAAACAAAAATCACGTAGGTAATTGTATATTGACAATTGTGCCAAGCCCATGGAGGGGAAGAAGAAGGAGCTATGGAAGCATGAATGGGGTGAGAGGAGCCTGTTTGATCTGAGGATCAGGAGAGTTCTGCCTGAGGAGGAGACAGATGAGCTGCCTCCTGAGGGATGAGTGGAATCAGTCAGGCAAGGTATTCCAGGAAGAGAAAACGGCACGTGGATGGGCCTGATGTAGAAGGGACACAGAGTCCAGAGTATCTCAAAGTAGTTCAGATTTGATACAGCAGCCAGACTTCCAGGAGGCAGGGGCCAGGGTGGGGGATGCTGGAGGGCCAGAAGGCTTTGACCTTTATTCTAAGAGCAAGGGGAGGGATGCAATGAGATTTGCCTCATGAAGAACACCCCTCTGGCTGTTGCATGGAAAATGGAGTGGAGCAATAATGGATGTGATGAGGCTAATTAGAGCAGTGATTCTTAATCTAAGCAGCAAATTAGAATTACCTGGGGAGCTTGTAATAAGGGTGATTGGAGCCCACTCGCAGAGACTCTGCTTTACTTGGTTTGGGATAAACCTTGGGTATTGGTAATTTTTTAAAGTTCTGCAGGCATCTTAAATGTATATCCAGGGTTGAAAAGCCTTCAGTTAGAAGGATATTGCTTTAAAGAAAAAGAAGGAAAAAAAGGAGAAGGTGTAGGAGAAAAAGGAGGAGGAGAAGAAAAACAAGAAAAAAGGAGGAGAAAGAGAAAGAGGGAAGAAGAACAATGGTAACGTTGCTCTACCACAGGTCATAGAGGATGGTAGCCTGGCCTAGAGAAGTGGTGTTGGAGACAGAAAGCAAATGCTGGATACTTTTAGGAGCAGAATGGAGAGTAGTAACCACGAACTGCCAGATTTTGGTTTTGGGCAATTCTCTGAGAAATAAAACAATGGAGAAATACCAATTGTGAGGTGCATGACATGAATTCAAGTTTGGACATATTGGATCTAAGGTACTTATGAGCCGTCTCAGTGGATAGCAGGCAGTTGAATATATAGATCTGGAACTCAAGCCTGGCACAGTGGCTCACTTCTGTAATCCCAGCATTTTGGGAGGCTGAGGAGGGTGGATCACCTGAGGTCAGAAGTTCGAGATAAGCCTGACCAACATGGTGAAACCCTGTCTCTACTAAAAATACAAAAATGTGCTGGGCGTGGTTGCATGCGCCTGTAATCCCAGCTAATAGGGAGGCTAAGGCAGAGAATCACTTGAACCCAGAAGGCGGAGGTTGCAGTGAGCTGAGATTGCACCACTACCCTCCAGCCTAGGTGACAGAGTGAGACTGTCTCAAAAAAAGATAAAAAGAATCTAGAGTTCAAAGATGTCTGGATCAGGGCTATAAATTTGAGAGTTAAAGATGCAGATGCAGAGATATTATTTGAGATGTGGCTGAGATTGCCTAGCAAAAACAAACTGTATATAGGGTTCAGTGGAAGGGGTGGGAGGGTAGAAGAGGGCCTAGGACCCAGTCTGAGATACCCTAGCATTGGAGGTTGGGCAGAGGAGGAGAGGAGTTGGCAACAGGGTCTATAAAGGAGAGGCCGGGAGAGTCTTGAAGCCCAGAGCAGTCAATGTTTCAAATGGTCCTGAACATCAAAAGACCTGAGGTGTGAAACATGTTTATTTGATTAGCAGCCTCTAGGACATTGATGACTTTGGAGACAGGTGTTTTGGTGGCGTGGTTAGGGCAAAAGCCAGACTGGAGTGGATGCAAAGGGAGGAAATGCAGAGGACACAGCAAGAGTTTGGTTGCAGGGAAAGTCAGAGTGGGTGGCAGTTGCTGGAGGGGGATTCTGGGATCAAGGAAATGTTTGTTAAGATGGGAGAGAACTGAGTGACTTGAAAGGTTGTTGGAAAGGGGTTGAAGATACAGAAGAAAGGAGGGATCCTTGAAAATATAAAGAGATGGGACAGGATCCAGTTGCTGGAGAAGGAACTGGGATCAGCTTTAAGGACTAGTCCTTTACTGCAATAGAAGGGAGAGATGAGTGGTTGCATGCAAATATGGATAATTTTGTCCCTTTCAAGCTGAGAGGTTAAGGGACTTCTCATCTGATAACTTTCATATTCTTGGTGATGTCATCTCCTGGGATTGAGAGGAGAGTGTTGGGGAAGAGTCTCTGAGGGTAGGTAGTCAGAGGGCTGGCAATGTGAAGAGAGTTGATGTGATCTGCTATATTTGTTGAGGAGAGATGAAGAGCTGGGTGGCCAGAAAAGCAAAACAGAATGTGAGGCTGGATGACAGCCCTGGAGGAAATGCTGGTCAAGAATTTAGAGTGGTGCTAAACTCTGGAGTGGTTTTCTGGCACTTAGTGAGGTCGTATTGTATTAATTATTTATTGCTGTTAATTATTTATTGCTATTGTATTATTTATTAATCTATTGTATAGTAGATTATCCCAAAACTTGTTAAAATTACATATGTTTATTATCTCAGTTTTGGGTCAGGAATTTGGGCACTGCTTAGCTGGGTGCCTTTGCTTCAAAATCTATCACAATGTTGCAGTCAGAGTGCCAGCCAGGGCTGGGGTCTCATCTGAAGGCTCAACCAGGGGAAGGTCCACTTTCAAGCTCACCCAAGTTGTTGTTAGTAGGATTCAGTTTCCCACAGCCTATTGGGCTGAGACCTTAGCTCCTCACCAACTTTTGACCTGAGGTCCCCTTGGGTTCCTTGCCACGTTGGCCTCTCTATAGAGCAGGTTACAACATGGGAGCTGGCTTCCCTCAGAGCAAAGAAGGGTGAGGGAGCGTGTGCAAGACGGAAGCCATGATTTCTTTTCAACCTAATCTCAGAATTGATATCCCATGGTTTTTGCCTTACTTAAACGGCAGAAGCAAATCACCAGGCACAGTGACTCTCCAGAGGAGGGGATTATACAAGGACACGAATACCAAGAGGTGGGAATCACCAGGGGCTGTCTCAGGCTGCCTGCCATCCTGTGTGGAGAGTGGGCTGAGGACAGGTTGTGGTCACGTTGTAAAGAGCCATGTGTGCCAAACGGAGGGATTTGAGTTTCATCCCGTCGACTTTTTGGAGTCATGGGTGATTTTTAAGGCATGAGGTGCGTAGATCAGTTTTTAAAAGTTCACTCTGTGAGACTGTTTGGTGCTGTAAAGAGGAATCAGCCCACAGGAACACAGCAGCAGTGACATACCCTGGACAGGCACGTGGAATGCACGTCCCAGCCATCCACAGAGCTTATTCTCTCATACTCTTCAGGTCTTTGCTAAAATGCAGTCTTCTCCATGGGACCTCCTCTGACCACCTGATCCAAAATTGCACTTCCCAGCCCCACCCAGCATCCCCTATCCTCTGCTTTATTTCTCCATTACCTATCCCTATCAGGCCCATTATAAATCTTGTCACTTATTTCTTTATTTTTTGGTATTGCTCTCTCCCCACTAGAATGTAAGCTCCACGAAGGCAGGGATTTTGGATTGCTGTGTGCGTGTCTGTATCCCAGCGCCTGAGCATTTAGTAGGTACTCTATGAAGATTTGCTGAATGAACTATTTAATAAGTAAAGTATATCTTGTTTCTCCAAATGCCATTTCCTTGCAGGAGTGAATATAAAAGGACTGCACCCTGTGAAGTGTGTGGGTGCAGAGAAGCATGAGGAGGCGGTGAGCAGCGTACTCTGAAGGGATGAAAATATAAGAAGGATTCTGAATCTAGAGGGAGACCTGTAGAAAGGAAATCTTTCCTCCTCTGATCCTGATGGGTTGCAGAATTAGCTAATGCTTTGGGAATGACTACAAATAGGACTTTCTAGTAAAATAAGAAAAACTACAGATGTGGCAAACTCGATGAGATGGTATGAGTGGTGTAAGTGTTACTACTACAGGCTGACTGGGGAGGGGTTCACCGAGGCCTCTCCAGGGCGCCCCAATGGGCAAACACCTAGCCTTTTTAGGACTAAACTGAACTTCCCTCAGCCTCTTTCCCTTAGAGATGCGCAGCATGCTGCCAAGGGAGGAATCTGTGGCCCAAGATGATTTTGCCCAGTGTGCCAGGAGTAGCAGTCCAGCCTGATTAGAATGCAGATGGGGCTGGGCCTGGGGTAAGGCAAACCAGGCACCTGGCTCCTAGCATTTAAGGAGGCATTCACTCTGGGGATCATGACAGTGCAGGCTCAGCACTTGCAGGAACCTAAAAATGAAAGCCTCCTTAAATCATGTTCCCTGGGCACCTTATTCTTCATAGGATGCTCATTTTCAGGGCAGAAACCATTATGACTTTTGGGGGCCCTAGGCACTTTTGCCTTTGTAGATTCCTTCCTCTATCTAAAAAATACCTATACATACACACACAAAATTGTATTTTAGAACTGCATTGATATAGAGACAAATAATTCAAGCTAGATTTGATTTCTTTTTTCTGGTTATAAAATACATTAAAAATTTTCATAGGCTCTAAAACTATCATGGGGCCTGGCACTGCTACTGCAGCTGGAGGACAAATTCAACAAGGCAAAGGAGGGAGAGAGGGACTCCTCCTGTCGTTTGCACCCTAGGTGTTCCACTTGCCTCGCCCTCGTCCCAACCCTGGGCACAAGAATCTCTCAGTTAGCAAACTTCATTGAGGGAATTCATTTTCTGCACTTTTCTGAGCTTCAATGTCTTTATGTTTAAAACGGTTCTAATAAAGTAGGAGTTCTTTATCACAATATAAATAAGAAAATATAATAAAATTGGGCCAGGCTCAGTGGCTCACGCCTGTGATCCCAGCACTTGTGGGAGGCCAAGGCAGACGGATCATGAGGTCAGGAGATCGAGACCATGCTGGCTAACACGGTGAAACCCCATCTCTACTAAAAATACAAAAAATTAGCCGGGCATGGTGGCGGGCACCTGTAGTCCCAGCTACTCAGGAGGCTGAGGCAGGAGAATGGCGTGAACCCGGGAGGCGGAGCTTGCAGTGAGCCAAGATTGCACCACTGCACTCCAGCCTGGGCGACAGAGCGAGACTCCGTCTCAAAAAAACAACAACAACAGAAAAGAAAATATAATAAAATTACCACAAGATCCAGCAATTCTACTCATAGATATATACTCTAAAGAATGAAAAGTAGAAACTCAGGCAGATATCTGGACACCAATGTGCATGGCAGCATTATTCACAACAGCCAAAAGGTGGAAATGACCCAAATGTCCACTGACAGATGAATAGACAAATACAATGTAGTCTCTACATACAACGGAATATTACTCAGCCATAGGGAGGAATGAAATTCTGATACGTGCCACAACATGAATAAGCCCAAACACATTCTACTAAATGAAATGAACCATACACGAAAGTCCAAATATTGTATGATTTCACATATGTGAGTTACCTACGTTAGGCAAATTCAGAGAGACAGAAAGTAATTGAGCTTCTGTTCAGAACAATGCAAAAGCTCTGGAAATGGATGGGGTGATGGTTGCACAAGGTTGTGAATATACTTAATGTCACCAGATTTTACACTTAAAAATAGTTAAAATGGTAAATTTTATGTGTATTTTCCACATTAAAAAAGAGAATGCTGTATCGGCATAAGCGTTTTATACAGGGGTAAAAAGGCACACAGATGTAAGAAATCCTTACTGTCCCCATTGACAATTACCATATTGCAGTGGTGAACAAGTCTTCCAAAGTTCACAGACAGATTGGCAGGCATAAAACTGCTGTGTAAACACAGCCTTCTCCAGCCCAGACCTGTTGCTCACCGCCCACTATGGCCCACAGATTTAATGACCAAGTTGATGAATGGACGATAGCCAAGATTCTTGAAGCTCTGGGTGGCACAGGGCGTACACTTCCTGGAAACCTGTCATTCCTTGCTGTCTGACGGCATTCCCTTTGGGGGCCCAGAGATTATGGTTTTGGCCAAGACATCTAAGATAGTCCCGGTGTTGCTAGCATAAGGAGTGACCCACAAGAGGCCAAGTTACCCACCAGGCTCTGACAGTGCACTTTGGACTGACGTTGGCCTGATCCAGTTTCCTGGTTAGGAAAGAATGTTCTGATCTCTGAATAAACTGAAAAGGGAGCTTCATTTTGACCTGGGACAGGGATCTGTAGGCCTCAGTGTCTGAGCTACTTATTTTGCCACTGAGCAAATCCTACTTTCAAAGATGAAGTCTTAAAAAACACACAGAAGAGGTGACGTGGTAGGGGGGGGATCCCTGGGACCAAAGGACCTTTCACAAAACAATTCACTCCAGGGTTTCTTCAGTAGCAAGTCTGTCTAGTGCAAGCTGGGTTTTGGCACTGCCCTGCCTCTCACAGGAGCCTGTGGACTCCCTGGAATTTGTAAGCTTATGTTGGTATTTGCAGAGAGAAAATCCATAGTTTCCATCAGATTCTCAAAGGGATGCAAGACCCCCAAACTGCTTTAAAACCACTGTTCCTGTGAATTTAAGATGCGATCATTGCCAGTTTTCCAGGGACATCTAGATTGGCCAAACCAGATACTGGACCGCACACATCTGGTGGCAGAAAAGTTTCAGTGTTTCAGTGGGGCAGGGGTCGGGGGTTACCGCTGAACCCTCCTACCTCTTCTCCTAAATGAAGTGATTCATTTTTGAACAAACTATGTCCATGAAGCTGTTATTTCACATCTGTGCAAAAATGCTGGCCCCAAGTGACAGCAAAATCTCCTTGTTGACCATGATTCCTCCTCACTCAGCCAGACTTTGGTATATGTGTGTAAATGACACGCCCAAGTCAACAGTTCAGAACAGAGTCTGAAACAATTCCCCCTAAAAGAAAGATCCTCCAGGCCTTGCTGATCCCTTTAATAGCTCCTTGTGGTCTACCGTAAGCCCCCAAACAGAGTCTTGGTTGGTCTGCAGAGTCTTTTGGCCAGGCTGGGAAGCATCGGGCAGATGGCAGCTCGCCGGTCCCTGCAAGGGAGGGTACGTGATGAGGAGAAGGGTCATAATGAATGGGTAATTTAAAGGCTCTGAAGAATGACTCAGACATTCCAACGGAGCTTTATTTTTTCCTTTTGTTGATGTGTGAAATGTAATTGTAGTCATTTTTTCCAATGAGTTGATAAACAGTGATTATCCATGCAGCTTGTGAGCTAGGTCATTGTGAACTGGTTCACATGCCAACATTTTTCTCTCCCTCACCCCCAGCACCTGAGTTAACTGCTCCAAGCCTGAGGTTGGAGGTTTCTTGATCCCAGGAATTCTAGCAAAGGTGCAGGATGCAAAAGGCCAGAGGAGGCTGCCTGGAAAGGGTGGCCATAGGGAGAACTGGAAACTTGTGAGTTCTGGCTTGACCCTTTGCCCTACCAGACAGTCCCTTTGTTACCTAGGATGAAGGTTAGAGCAGAGAAGTGATTTGTTTGGCATCAGAAAGGTGGTCATCAAGAAAGGGAGAGAAGGCAGTATCTGGTGAGCACCTTCTCACCACATATGGGCTGGGTGCTGTGCTAAAGAACCCTTTCCACAGGCATCAATTCATGTCATGCTCAAAATAGCAAAGAAGGGGTAAACCTGAATACATACTCATACCTGATCTTTCCAATAATTTCCCTAATGAGTTATTGCCTCCTCCCCGTTTACAGATGAGGACACTGAAGCACAAAGAGTTAAGTGACATGGTCAGATAGTGGGTGGTGGGGGAATCGGGACTTCAACCCAGGTCTGTCTATTTCCAAAATCTGTTATCTCACTACCACACGAGGCTGCCTCATCAGAGACTGACCTCGCTGGCCCTACTGTCCCTGTAAGGAGGACGATCTTATATGCCTGGCTGTGGCAATGTGGTAGAGCCACAGGTAGTTCCTTGGCACCAGCTACAGAGATGCAGGCTGCCACAGTGAACCTGCTCTACCCATCACCTGGGCACTGGTTAACAGACCTGCAAGGGAATGACGATAGGCAAAACTGGCTTGGGAGCTGTGTGTCATTGATGTGTCTGTCCTCCTGTAGGTGAGAGGACAGGAGTGCAGCTCCTTAGATTGGTGTCACAATTGTATTTGAGTTCTCCAGATAAACAGAATGAATGAGGCAATTTTACACACACACACACACGAGCAGATTATTATAAAAATTGGCTCATGCAGTTATGGAAGCCCAAAAGTCCCACAATCTGCCATCTACAAGCTATGGAAACAGGCGTAATTCAGTGGTATATTTCAGCTCAAGCCTGAAGGCCTAAAACCCAGGCGGCTGAAGGTGTAGAGTCTGGGTCTGAGTCTGAAAGCCTGAGAACCAGGAGTACCGGTATCCAAGGGTTGGGGAAGCTTGATGTCCCAGCTCAGGCAGGGAGAAAGAATTAATCCTTACTCCACCTTTTTGTTCTGTTTGGGCCCTCAGTGGATAGGATGATGTGACCTCCACTGGGGAAGGCATCAGTCCATCAATTCACCAATCCAAATGCTGATCTCTTCCAGAAACACCCTTGCAAACACACCCAGAAATAGTATTTTATCAACTACCTGGGCCTTCCTTAGCCCAGTCGAGTTGATGCACAAAACTAACCATCTCAGCAATGCCAGAGCACAGCCTTCACTCTGTGGGGAAATCGTCTGTGGTGGCATTCAGCAATAGCAACCCTAAGACTACTGTGGGGACTCCCAGCACAGGATCCTGTAGTCCAAATCTCACTGCTGGCATTGGATAAAGGACAAAGAAGTAAGCCAGGCCTGGGGTGGTTCCACTGGGGCTGTGTAAGGGTGTCCTAGCTGCACTGCTCTCTCGAATCCACTTAGTGAGAACCCCTGACACAGTCTGGGTGTACGGGGATGAGGCTAGCCAAGGGTGGGACAGTAACAGTGGTGAGAGATAGAAGGGCTTCGGGGAAGGAAGTCTTGGTGAAGATTGGACTGGGCAGGGCAAGAAATTAGGGAAATCAGAAATGAAAAAGAGATCTGAGGTAGAGATTACAAACAATGGAAAGATCTTTTTCAGTTAAGTGTGTACTAAAAACTAGGTGAGGTTTTGACTTCCAAGCTAAAATATGAATCGGATTCACAAGCTCGATAATCACAAATTTAAAGAGAGCATTGGGTGAAGAGGAGCAGGTAACTTAGAAGAGCCTTGGAGCCTCGCAGCAAGAACTGCCACTAACACCAGGGGCCCTGAGCTACTGTTCCTCATCATTGAACAGGAGCTGTAACTCCTCAAAGCAGTTGATGATAACATTTCTCGTGTAGAAGGCACATGATACATCATCATACCCTTTCTAGGAAGGGTGGGTACATCTATAATTATTCAGATGATGTGGAAGCTGTATGTTTAACAGACAAACTGAAAAATAAATCGTTACAAAGTCTATTTATATGAAGAAGAAGAATTGGGTGCAGGAAGAAAGGGACAGCAGGCCTCTATAGCTTTACGGCTCAGAGTGTGGTTTGTGGAGCAGAGGCATTGGCATCCCAGCAGCTTGCTAGGAATGCACACTTTCAGGCTCCACTCAGACCTGCTGAATCAGAATCTGCATTTTAACCAGAGCCCTGTAAGAGTCACGTGCACTGCAGTTTAAGAAGCACTTCTGCTTTACAAACTTGGTAGAGAAGAGCAAAATCACCCGAAGAGTTTTAAAAATACGGATGCCTGTGTCTCACTCCCACAGATAGGGATTTCATTGGTCTGGGCTGAGGCCTGGGCACTGAGATTTTTCTAAAGTTCCCCAGTGATTTTAATGCACACGAGGATTGGGAACCACTCCCGTGTAGCCATCTCAGGCCTAAGGGGCATCTGGCAGGGGGAGAAGCAGAAGAAATGGAGAATGGCAAAAACCTCCCAACCAGGGCAAGTCAGCTCTGGTTTTTGTTCCAAGAGCACCTTGAAGATAAAAGGAAGGAGGTTGCCCTGGGATTCTGAGCTCTAATCTTAAATTTGCCTCCCCCAGCTGGCTGTGTGTTCCTGAGCCCAGTTAATGCTGGTCAAATAAGGAACAAGTCAACGAACTGTCCTTCTCTGAGTCCTCAGTGTCCTCACTTAAACGTGAGGCTATTTATTTCCTCCAGCCCAAACATCCTGTTTCCCCTGCTTTTTCTGCCCCGATTCTGCTTCTTGATCGGCTGAAGTGGAATCATTTGCAGCTTCTGTGGGATGCGCTCCTAAGGGGCATGGGGGCCTGCTTCCATTCACATGAAAGTCAGACTCAGCTATGTGACAAGGACAGAACAGTGGTTACTCTTTGGAGGAGTGGTTGACAGTGAGGGATACTAGGGAGCCTTCTGGGGTGTGATAGCCTTCTGTGTCTTGACCTGGGTAGTGGTTTTATGGGTATACAAATGTTAGCTGAGCTAGGCCCCTGCAATTGAGCAATTTGTGTAACTTATACTTCAATTATCAACAAAGAATGAGTAGTGCTCAACAGGCCCCCAGGAGAAAGTCAGGTCCTCAGAGTGTTGCGGGGGTGGGGGGGGCAGGGGGGTGTCCTTGCTCCCAGAGCTCCCAAGATGGTGGCAGGCTGCTTCCAAGATGGTGGCGGGCTACTTCCAAGAGGGCGGTGGGCCGCTTCCAAGATGGTGGCAAGCCTTGTGTTCTCTGACCTGGGGTTCTTGGCCTCACAGACTCCAAGGAATGGAATCTTGGGCCGTGAGGTGAGTGTTATAGCTCCATTAGAAGCTGTGGGTCACGGAAGAGTACCGTGGAACCCAGTGACTAGTGTTCAGCTTGATTGGTCGCCATTGTCGGCTGGAATGCCTGGGTTTATATCCCGATCATTGTTCCCTCTGCTATGTTCTCAGATGATAGATGATTGGCGATTTCTTTACCTCCTGTTTTTGCCTAATTAGCATTTTAATGAGCGCTCTTTACTACCTGATTGGTCCGGAGTGAACTAAGTTGCAAGCCCTGTGTTTAAAGGTGGATGTGGTCACCTTCCCAGCTAGGCTTAGGGATTCTTAGTCGGCCTAGGAAATCCAGCTTGTCCTTCTTGTCTCTCACAAGTGCTGGGAGACAGGAGCTGGGGACATTGGTAAGCTTGGGAGCTAACACAGAAATTGGGTAGAAGGTGAGAGAGTGACAGCCAGAGAGAGATAGATGGGAACAGAAATGGAAACTCAGATAGAGAAGGTGCTATGGGACTAACTTGACCCAAATTCCAGGCAGTTGAATTAGTACTAGATGAAAAGGGTGGGGTTTGGACCAATTGTATCCGTTTGCCCTGGGACTTTCCCCCTTCTTAGCACTAAAATTTCTGTGTCCCTTGAAACCGCTAGGCCAAGGTAAACGGGGACATGCCCCTGCTCCCAGGCCCAGGGCTGTGGGTGGCATTTGGATTGCTAGGGAGGCAATGGAGCAGGCCGGGGGGGGGAAGCCACTCACACCCAGGGCCACCAAGCTGTTCCGGAGCAGCCCATGTCAGTGTAGGCGGATGGGCTCTCTCCTCTCTGGCCAGGAGTAGGCTGTGAATCCGCCAAGGGTCTGAAATGAGGCAGTGGCCCCTGTTTCGCCGCCCTCCAGATCCTGCTCCAGCCCTCCCAGGCTTTCCCAGCCGTGCCATCTGCCCATACAGTCTCTGCCTTCACAGCACCCGTTAGGCTAGTGCACAGTTGTTTCTTTGCTTCTGGATATTTCTATCTGGCTTTGAGCCCTTTAGGGGTAAGAGTGAATTTTCCTTGGTTTTGCACACTACTGTAGTTCTACTCAGGGCTGGAGCACCATCTTCTCGGGGAATTTAATCTTAATCTTTTTTGTGCTGAGGATCTTTTTGGCAGCTTGAAGAATTTTTTTTTTTTTTTGAGACGGAGTCTCGCTTTGTCACCCAGGCTGGAGTGCAGTGGCCAGATCTCAGCTCACTGCAAGCTCCGCCTCCCAGGTTCACGCCATTCTCCTGCCTCAGCCTCCCGAGTAGCTGGGACTACAGGCGCCCGCCACCTCGCCCAGCTAGTTTTTTGTATTTTTTAGTAGAGACGGGGTTTCACCGTGTTAGCCAGGATGGTCTCGATCTCCTGACCTCGTGATCCGCCCGTCTCGGCCTCCCAAAGTGCTGGGATTACAGGCTTGAGCCACCGCGCCCGGCCTGAAGAAGTTTTAATTCCCTTCTCAGAATAATGCTTTAAATGCATAACATAAAATACAGAGAGTTGCAAAGAAAATAAAGTATGCTGAGATATAGCCATCAAAAAATTTTAGAAACACACTTGTAAAAAGAAGTCAGAAATATCCTTCTTTATTAAAGCTTTACCTAATGAGATCCAGCAGCAGCTATAATTTTGAGGTAGCCATGACTACAGATGTCATTTCATGATACCTGCAACAAGTGTACTGTGAAAATGAAAATACCTGTGATTTGTTATTAGTGACAAATTGCAGGTGCTGTGGACACCACTGAGGTTTGTTGCCTGCATTCCTACGAACAGGAAATGCCGAATTTCACTTAGTAGTTAACTAAAATAGAGATGCAATTTTTTTGTCCCATCCAATGTCACATGCACCCCTGAATTCTAGGAACCCCGGGTTAAGAAATGCTGTGTAGGTAGATGGAAGATAAGAACTGTGCTTTGTAAACTGTCGAGTGGAAAGTCCTTGTGAATACTGTTCATCCTTGAGGGATGTGGGTGCTCTTAGGATAGGTAAGGGACGTTGAGAACCAGGCTGAAACTAGATGATTAACCAGCAAACTGTGAGGTCAGAAGCAAACAGGGGACCCTAGTTCCTATGTGTCAGAGCCAGCTGCTAATCCTCAATATGCTTTGTTGTAGTCAAGTAAATGATAGAGTTGGATATTTGTCCCCACCCAAATCTCCTGTTGAAATGTAATCCCCAGTGTTGGAGGTGGGGCCTACTGGGAGGTCACAGGGGTAGATCCCTAATGGTTTGGTGCTGTCCTCACCATAGTGAGTGAGATCTTACAAGATCAGGTTGTTTAAGTGTGTGGCACCTCTCCCATCCCCTTGCTTTCTCTTGCTTCTCTTTCACCACGTGACGTGCAAGCTTCTGCTTTGCCTTCTGCCATGAGCGAAAGCTCCCTGAGGTCTCCACAGAAGCCAAGCAGATGCCAGCACCATGCCTGTACAGCCTGCAGAACTGTGAGCCAATTAAAATCTCATTGCTTTATAAATTATCCAGTCTCAGGTATTTCTTTAGAGCAATGCAAGAATGGCCTAATACGGTAAGGTCTGATGTAGCTCTGCCTTCCACACCATTCATTGGTGTGTGGGAGGATGTGCCAGCTGGCAGGGATCGGGAACCATGGGGAGCCTGTCTCTTTGGTCTGGAAAGAAAGGTTTGGAGAACAGCGGGAAGTGCTTTTGGGTCGGCACGGGGTCTGGGGTCATAGCCTACCGTAGCCAAAGGAGAGGCTTGTAAGGCTGCTGGGGCTTTCTGCACAGCCCCTGCCTGGGACAATCCTTTGGGTAAGAACTGCTGGGGCCTTGTTTTAAGATGAGAGTCCCCCTGGGAGAGGTGGTTCATTCAGACCTGAAGGTCTTGGCATGAGTGATTTTTTAAAATACCACCTTGTGCAAGAGATCAGGGGAGGAAAAACTCTGCAGGCAAGTGGCCCCATGGCTGGCGCCAGCCCAAGTGACCTTGGGCACGAAAAGTGCCCTCTAATTAGCAATCAGGAAATCAAGGCACAGCACGGCGCCAGGCAACATGACCCCAGCTGTAGCCTGGTGACACTTCAGCCCTCTAGATGGCATGCCCTTGCCCCTGCACGGCAGGGCTGGGACCCCGTGGGTCATTTTTTACCTGATGTCGCTATTGTTGCTGTCTGGTAGCTGCTGCGGTGGGTGCCAGCAGCGACAAACATGCAGTGAGGGTTTCCTGTGTAGCTTCCGCCTCCTTCCCCATGCACAGCTCCCTCCCTCCTCCAGGGCTCAGCAGCAATTTGAAGGCTACCCAGAGCATAATCCTGACCTTGGAGGAGACCGAGGACATAGTGGCCTTCCCAGGCTTGTCCCCTACACACTGACCACACAGTCTCCACCCTTGGGTGTGCCAGCCCCATTTCCTTTGCAGAGAGGTGTATTAAGCTACTTTTCCTAGTTGCCTGTCTCACACTGCCATGACTTTACTAAGTAAAAGTACTGCTTTCTAGAAAGCCAGATTCCCCAGATCAGTGGCTCTCAAACTGTTTTGACTGTGACCCACAGAAAGAAAAGTATTTTTTTTTCATGACCAAGTACACACACTCATCCACATGTAGGGATGAAACAAAAAAAAAAAAAATCAGGGAATAACATTTATTCCTCCTATATCTGCTATACTCTGATTTTTCCTTTTCTATTGTCATCCTTTCTATTTGTTTTCTTTCTTTTTAAAAAAATTCCGGTTGCAGCCCACAAATAGATTACTTTCACAACCCCATAGTGAGTCATGATTTAGCTTGAAAGATACTGTGCCAGATAACTTTTTAGAATGATGTCTCTTTTCCAAATGGATGAAGGGCACTAGAGTTTATTGAGTCCTTGTGAACTAGGCACTGTCCTGGTTTTTGAGTGATATCCATCTTATTGAAAAGGAGAGTGAGGCTCAGCCAGACTGAGCCCATGTTCTTCTAGCATAGAAGTGGAGGATCAGGGATTCTAGAGGTGTGCTGCTATAGGCTTGCATTGGCTCCCATCTCATCCCAGTCCCACAAAATCAACCATGGTGGGAGCTTTAAACCATGGAAATTGGCAAACACTACAAATCAGGGCTTTTTTTTTTTTTTTTTTTTTTAATTTCAGAAAGCTGGTTGTTACACATTTTACCAGCACACCATTTGTTCTAATTCTACTCTTTTCCAAAATCAGTGTATATTTTGAAGTCCTCTGACCTCAGCTTCCTCGTCTGTAAAGTAACATTAAAAACGTCCACTTTGCAGGAAAAAGTTATACTCGATGAGCACATTCTGGTAAGTATGGGGGAACAGTGACTGGAAGGAAACCAAAATGCAAATAACTGATATGTTACCATGATGGGATTTGAAAGATGAAGTCCCTAAATTTCACCATCTTTTATAATTTCCATCATTGCTAAATGTACTTTGTGCAAAAACGAAAACATTATGTATATGAAAACCCACACTTTGAGAGAAGTGTGATGAGAATTAGAAGAAATGGAGGTAAACCAGTACTCTGTACTTGGCAGCTGCCAGTAATAGAAAAGTGTGAATTCACAGTTTTCTGACTGAAAACGGCAAAGGAAATACTGCAAATGAATTGCATGTCAAAGTAGGACCTTCTATCCAGGTAAACAGAGAGAAGGGAGTAGTCTAATGAATATTCTGATTCCAAGACTATACCGATGATCATATCACACACAAATCACTAATTTTTGAAATTCTAAAATAAAGGATCTGTAGCCTCAAATTTATCTAGTCGTAGGTCAGTCACGGTCCCCTTCGTCTGACAGATACCTCTAGCTAGTGGCACCGAGAGAATACTGAGCCTTATGGGAAGGTGTGGGCTCCAGCTGCTGGATGGTGGCCTCAGCCTGCCTGCAACCCCTTCCATTCGTTCCCTCATCCCTGTTCTCTGAGGCCATGTGGGAAAAGTCTATCATCATCATTATCACGGTTATGATGATAAAGGCTGAATTTGTTTCCTATTGTAGCTGTTAGCAAATTACCACAAACCTTGTGGTTTACAACAAATTTATTATCTTACAGTTCTGGAGGTCAGAAGTCCAAAATAGCTGTCACTAGGATAAAAATAAAAGGGTTGGCAGGGCTCCATTCCTCTGGAGGCTCTAGGCAGAATCATGGCCTTGCCCTTTCCTGCTTCTAGAGGTGCCTGCATTCCTTGACTGGCAGTCTCTTTCTCTGTCTTCAAAACCAACAGCATTTCATCTTGACATCTCTCTGACTCACTCTCCTGCCCCTCTTTTTCATTATGGGGACCTTTGTGATTACATTGGGCTCAAAGATAATCCAGGAGCTCCCTAAGCCAAGGTCAGCTGATTAGCAACCTTCATTCCCCTTTGCCAATTAACATTACATATTCACAGTTCTTCAGATTAGGACATGGACATCTGTGGGGGTGGAAGACATTATTCTGTCTACCGCAGTGAGCTAACATTTCTTTTTCTTTTCTTTCTTTCTTTCTTTTTTTTTTTTTTTTGAGATGGAGTTTCATTCTTGTTGCCCAGGCTGGAGTGCAACGGCATGATCTCAGCTCACCGCAACCTCCACCTTCTGGGTTCAAGTGATTCTCCTGCTTCAGCCTCCAGAGTAGCTGGGATTACAGGCATGCACCACCATGCCTGGCTAATTTTGTATTTTTAGTAGACGGGGTTTCTCCATGTTCGTTGGGCTTGTCTCGAACTCCCAACCTCAGGTGATCCTCCTGGCTCGGTCTCCCAAAGTGCTGGGATTAAAGGCATGAGCCATTGTGCCCGGCCTCACAATGGCTAACATTTCTTGAGCACTTACTATGTGTCTAGCAAAGTTCCAAGCATGTTACTTGTAATATGCATTTAGGTGTCACCACAACCCTATGAGTTAGGTACTTGTTTTACAAATGAGGAAAGTGAGGCATACAGAAGAAAAGTAACTTGCTCAAGGTCACACAACTAGTAAGAGGAAGGGCTGAGCTACAGATTCAGGGTCCTGATCTCAGAGCCAATGCTCTTAGCAACAATCACCCTTAATAATTTAAGGACAGATGCACAGACTGAATTCTACCTAATTTAATCCTCCTCTGATGATCCAGAAGACCTTTCCGGATATGACAGTGCCTCAGGTCCATCAACATCGACTGTCATAGGCCACCAGTTGGGCAACTTTAAGTGGGCTGACCAGTGGATTTCAGGGGCTGGGATGCCTGGTGAGCCTGCGTCCTTCCCTGAAGGCTTCTCACAATGGGCACCAGTGATTCTGAAACCCACCTTCATGAGGACCCATGAGGCACTGCTCTGTGGTGTTTGCTCTCATCTTTCTCTTTTTCCCTACTCCAGACATTCTAGCTTCATAGATATTCCTCAAAAAGATGGAGATAATCTCTACCCCAGGGCCTTTGCACTTGCTGTCTCCTCACCTGGAATCTCTTCCCAATCGACTCGAAGCTCAACTGTCATTTCAAACAGTTTTCTGCCCAAGGATCCTCTCTTTAAAGAGGAGTCAGGCAGAGCTATAGACCCACCCTGATGAGAGACCTTCCTCCCTTCCCTCTCCAATCTTTGGTGGGCAGAGGCATTACAGTTCTCTTCTCCTTGCCTTTCCCCTCTCAAAGTGATGAAAAAAATGAGGCAGACTGAAGGAGCTGAATCTTGTCTTCACTTTGAAGCTCCATTTGTATCTGGTGTCCACAAAGGACCCAAAGCAAAAAGCAGGAGAGAGAAGGCAGAGGTTAGTTCCTTAGCCACTAGACCCTCAAAAGAGAGACAGAAAACATCCTGACTTGTGGAACACATACAGGGTGCTCAATCTGCACACTCCTATACAGGAGTTATTAGTCTTATCTCCATTTTACAGACAAGAACACTGAGGATCCTAGACATTCAGAAAATGGCCCCACAGCACCTATGGAGGGGCTGCACAGGACTCAAATGCAAGACAGCTCGAATAACACAGCAAAGTCAGCCAGGTGCCACCCAATCCTTCTCCTTCAGGGAAAAGGAGGCAACTTGGGGTGAAGCAGGAGGGTATTGAAGCAACTGGCTAACCATGAAAAAGAATGATGAAACTTTTTTCCAAACAAGTAATTATTTTGTTTAAAAGTCACATGGAGACAGTGGGAGACAGAAGTGAAGACTCATCTTGCATCACCAGGGGCTATTTTCCTATGGATATCCAATTGTTCCAGCACCATTTGTTGGAAAGACTTCCCTTCCTCCACTGAGCTGCCTTGGCACCTTTGTGAAAAATCTGTCAACCACACATCTGTGGGGCTATTTCTGGACTCTACTCTGTTCCACGGATCTATTTGTCAGTCTTGATGCCAACACCACACTGTTTTGATGACGGTAGCTTTGTATTAAGTTTTTGAAACTGAGAACTGAGAGTCTTCCAAATTCATTTTCCTTTTTCAAAGTTGTTTTGGCTAGTCTGGGTTCTTTCCATCTCCACATGAGTTTCAGAATCAGATCATCAATGTCTACAAAACAGTTTGCTGAGGTTTCAATTGAGTCTATAGATCAATTTGGAGAGAACTGACATTTTAACATTGAGTCTTCAGATCCATGAACATGGTAGTGCTTTCATTTATGTAGGGTTTCTTCGATTTCTCTCAGCAGTGTTTTGTAGTTTTCATTGTTTTGGAGGTTTTGCATATCTTGCATCAGAGTTACTCCTAAATAATTTATATTTTTGATGCTAATGTAAATTGCATTTTAAGTGTCAATGTTCTGTCATCTTTTATTTTTTTTTTTAAGTCCTGGGATACATGTGCAGAATGTGGTTTGTTACATAGGTATACACATGCCATGGTGGTTTGCTGCACCTGCAACCCATCATCTAGGTTTCAAGCCCTGCATGCATTAGGTATCTGTCCTAATACTCTCCCTCTCCTTGCCTGCCACCCCCGACAGGCCCCAGTGTGTGATGTTCCCCTCCATATTGTCCCTGTGTTCTCATTGTTCAGCTCCCGCTTAGGAGTGAGAACATGCAGTGTTTGGTTTTTTTTGTCGTTGTTACCAATATATAGAAATGCAGTCAATTTTTGAATATTGAACTTTGATCCTGCAACCATGCTAAACTCAAATTTATTAGTTCTAGTAGCTTTTTTGTGTAGATTTCATAGGATTTCCTACATAGATGATGTCATCTGCAAATAAAGACAGTTTTCTGCAGGGGTGTGTTCAAGGAGCCTGCATTCTAATAAATTCCATCTTCAGGCTGCTGAAGAAAAATAAAGGGGCAATCCATATGAGGAGGGTAAAGTCCTGCCAGTTATCCTTGGGGCAGCAGATCCGTTGATCTAGTTGTTTCACTAAGGCTAATGTTAAATTGGGTCATTATTCTGTAAATCCTGGCAGACACCTTCAGCACAAACCACCAGATTTTCTATACTTACCAAGGTTAAGGAACCCAGAAGAGGGCTGGGTGAAGGCAAAAAGCGCCTTGGGTTAGAAAAATGACCCCAAATCCCTTCTACGAACCACCATTCTCTCACTCTGACCTATACAAAGCCTCCTGCCTGGTCTCTAGGTTTTCATCTTGCCCCCTCCTATCCCATCTCCATTGAGCCAGGTGGTATTAAAATGTAAAGCAGACCATGCTAGGTCCTCTCCTTAGAATGAAATCTAAACTCTTAGCCAGTACTGAGTAGCCCTCTCGCAAGCTTTCCTCTTCCACCACCCCACCCCATCTGCCAATCCCTTGCCAAGCTGTTCTCCATGTTGGAATCCTTTTCCAATGCCCACAACTCCCCTCTGCTCCCGGCCACCTAGTACCTGGTTAACTTCTCCTTGTCACTGCTTCCAAAGACCTTCCTGACCCTCCCAATTGATGTTCACTCTCGGGGCATCCCAGTTTGATCCTGCCTTGCACGCACCATATTCGTCATTTAATTTTTCACTAAGGCAGTGCCGTGAGAGCCAGGGCCATTGCCATTTGTGACCTTGACCTCTTACCAATGCCTGCCAAGCAGTAGGTGCTTGGTAAATGCTTTACATGATGGCCTGCGCTTGCCACATGCCCACCCACTCACCTTCCAGCCTCTGTGAAGGACCTTCTGATATGTCTTGGGTTTTTCTTCCTTTAGAAGGGTAGTTTACACCTTGGCTGTGGGTTAAATCCCCCCAGTGAATTCTCCCCGGACAAGCCGTCAGGTGAACTACATCAGGAGCGTCTCTTGGGACTCCCTCAACTTGGCCTCCTGCAGGACTTCATCTTGCTCCTGAGCTCACTCCATTCCAACGGAACAGGAAGGGAAAAAGGAAACCAGACCAGAGTGGAAAGCATTTTCAAACTTTATTTACAACTGTCACAGTGACAAAAAGTAGTTTGGAAAAAAAAAATGCTAGTTTCTCCCTGAGCCTCAAAAAAGAACAGATAGAAGTTACAGGAGGTTCATCTCACAACAGGCATTTTTACTGAAATACTAAGAATTTTTTCAATACAATCAGTTAGAAATACACACAAATTACTTGGGGAAAAAAAAAAAGAGGAGGCCAGATAGGAGCTCAGCCACTTGTCAAAGAGCAGCTGGGTCCCCCCAGCAGGCTCCACCGCTGAGGGTCCTGACATTAGCTGTCAGCCCCTGGCCTGCTCAGACTGCAAACGGTCATACAAAGTGGTCTAGGGACCAGCAAAAAGAATAAACCACCCCCATAAACAGATACATACACAAAGTAGATTTGTTACGCAGTTTACAAGCACGTTCCCATCACACAGCAAGACCGGGACAGGTGATTCAGGGTAGCAGATAAGGGAAGACACCAAAACACAGGAATTGAAAAGGCAAGACCCCCGCCTCCGTCCACTAGGGGAGGCAAGGGAATGAGAGTATGGATGAACCACTCTCTGCAGCCAAAACAGAACGAAGCGGGGAGCAAGAGAGAGGAAAGCCCCTCTCAGTGCAGGCTGCAGGCCTCTCCCACTTCTGCGAGGAGTTGGAAGAAGTTATTGCCATGGATGCGTGTCACACAGGCAGACAACAGAGGGAGGAAGCAGGGGGGGCCGGCGACCATCGGCTTCCCAGAACAGAATCCCGTGGACTGCTGTGTCCACAGCACACCCTCATCCTCCTGCCCCGGCATCCCCAGAGCCACAATGACCTTGAGGTATTAAATACAGCTATATACACATGTCCAGAACTGAGGGTCAACCTGGACTGACTGGAGACCTGAGGGGACAAGCTGCGTGCCTTGGTTGGCCGAGTTTAGCTCAAAGAAGGCTCTGAGTCCACCTCTTGGCCACACGGTACTGCTCTCGGGTGGACTGAAGCGTTTGTCCTGCAACCTGCTGCTTCAGATGGCTCTTAGCTACGATAAGAAATGCTAAGTCCAAAGGCCAACTTTCTCATACAACTGGTGCCCTTGCAGGAAGCAGTGGGAGGTGGGGAGGGATGAGGACCACTGTTGAGTAAGAACAGTGCAGGTCCCTTGCCATGCCTCCCTTCTGCCCTTATCCAGGAACAACATGGGGAGAAGCCAGGGACCTCATGGCATCCTTTAGTCTCAAACTCGATCCCAAGGCTGCCATGAGAGCCTTGTCCCCACCATGCAAGTCACCTCCCCAGCGAGACACAGAAAAAGCCATGTCTGCTCTCCACTTGGCAACCACAAGAAAAACAGACCAAGATCCCCCACGGGTGTGAGTACTGCAGCTGGGCAGACTGGCGGGAATCCACAGCTGAGCTGGGGACCCATGTGCCCATGGCTGCTGTGGCTGGGGCAGGGAAGGTGGCGGTGAGGAGGAAGGGCCAGCCTGGGAGAGCACACCCACTCCATCTTGGGAGCAAGTCTTGGGAGGGCAGCAGGTGAGGGAGAGACCTTCATGCCAAGTGTCCACCCTGGGGCTTCCAACAAGGTCAGGAAGTGCTCTCACTACTCCTGAAAAGTGCTGGGAAGCAAAATGGATATATCAGGGAGAAAAGCTGAAAAGCACTGCCTCTGAAAAACCGATCACCTTGGCTATGTGAGCCTACCACAGCTGGGAGCAGACAGGCCATGGAGAAGAATGGGGTGACCTTTCCTTTCCTGCACATCACCTCCAGCTGGCTTTGCAGGCAGCCAACGGCTCCTGCTCTCCTTTCCTCTCCTCCCTGTCATAGACCAACACACCTGAAATGAAAGCAAAGGGTGGGGTGGGTGAAACTGGACAGAGAGATGAAGACTTTGTTTTCTGATGCACCAGCAGCCAGAGTGAATGTCTGCTGAGCGCATCCTGGCTGCAGTTCTCTGCTCACTGTTTTCTTAAAAACATGTATTTTTTTATTTTGCCTCATGTTTGTTTTCTTACCCCAAATGTTCCTTGCTTGCTTTGCACATGCCCCACCTCCCACCCACTAAGACCCATTGGAATCCCACCACTGCCTCTACTAGGCTGCCTGAGTTCAGATAATGATCTCAAAAACAGCACTCGCTCCCCCCACCCCCTAACCCCCTGGCTCTAGCAGCTTCCTTTCTCAGAGGGCCTTGCAAATTGTCAGAGGGCTCCACTGCTCGGCAAGTTTCAAAAAAAAAAAGGACAAGAAAAGAAAAGAAAACCAACTTGGTGATCTGCAGCTGCAAAACAGAAGCCTCGTTTGACATTTTCAGAATGATTGTGGCTCACTCTCTTCTTCCGTCACGATGGGAAAAACACAGTTCAGGAACAGATGCTGGCTGGTATGACCCATGGGAGTCCACAGGGACTCTACTGCTCTTTATTTTCTTTCGCTGTCTCTTCGCAGTTGTCTTGCTCATCCTCCTGGACCAGGAACTCCTCAGGGGGCCACCGGAGCTCCCCGCTCTCCACCTCCCCTTCTGTGGGTTCCACCACTATGGAGGGGAGGCGGTCCTTCAGTTTGCAGCAGCGGTCAAAGTCTGACGGGTCTGGGAAGATCTGAAAGAAAAGCAGAGCAGGTGCCTGGTCATGTAGATATTTGAAAAGAGAAATTCCATTCCTCCTTTGCACATCCGGGTGGCATACTGGGTGCATGCTGTAGGCCAGGGACTGTGCTTTGCACTTGGGAGGCTGTGGGGTATATAAGGTGGGAGCCACGGGAGAATATTCTGGGGCAACATAGGAAACTGTCCCTCAGTCAGACTCTGATTCTAATCCTGAAGCTGAAAGTCTGGGGGCAGTGCCACTGAGTTTAAAGGTTGATGTGACTCTGTTTGGACTATGTATTTTATTTTCAGATAAAATAATCCCAAACCATGTTATCCGCAGTAAGTCTGGTCTCTCTCTGCAGGAAGTATTTTACGCCAGCAGTGCAAAGAATACAACAGGTGCCATAGCATTAAGTACCTCCCGGAATAATTATTGGCACTAAGTGAGCAGGCTACCAGGTGCTATACATATATCACTTCCAACCCACACAGTCATACTGAAAAATAGGTGTTGCTAATGCTAGCTTAAAGAATCTCAGGCTTGGAAGAGTAGGTAGTCCAAGATTAGACAGCCTAGAAATGAGTGAGGGATGGGATGAGATTGAAAACTGGGTCTGGGCTGCACACGGTGGCTCACAACTGTAATCCCAGCACTTTGGGAGGCTGAGGTGGGCGGATCAAGAAGTCAGGAGATAAAGATCATCCTGGCTAACACGGTGAAAACCCTAACATGGTGAACTACTAAAAATACAAAAGAAAAATTAGCCAGGCGTGGTGGCGGCGCCTGTAGTCCCAGCTGCTCGGGAGGCTGAGGCAGGAGAATGGCGTGAACCCGGGAGGCGGAGCTTGTAGTGAGCTGAGATCCCGCCACTGCACTGCAGCCTGGGCCACAGAGTTAGACTCCATCTCAAAACAAAACCAAAACCAAAAACAAAAACAACTGGGTCCGTTCGATTCCACTGCCCCAACACCAGCCTGTCCCTCAAGTAGACGGGTCCTGATCCCATTGCAACTGTCAAGTCAAAGCCAAATCCTGATGAAAGGCATGGCCCCCAGTCACAGGTGGGCTGGCAACAAAATCCAAGGATCCTTTCTTTTTCACCTGTGAACATTCCTGGCTTCTTCCCAGCTCTACACCTGAAGGACTCTACTTCTTTTTCCAGAGTCCCGTCAACCAGGCTTTGTTTTTTAATGCCTACTCTGTGTCCTGCCCAGAGCTGGCAGAAACCCCAAACCTGGCTATAAAATCAGGGTCAAATCTGGCTCTGCGGATTCCCTTTGCACACACTGCCCTGTGACTACAGCTGACCCAATTCTTTGCCCAGCAGTTTAAGTACTTAATCCGCTGGGCTGCTGGTCCCTGCCATTCACAGCCCTCAGTGACACACCCCAGAGCTAGAGAGAGGAGCTTCTGTCTGCGATGCTGGGCTCACAGAATCAGGCACTTGGCACCTTCACAGCCATCTCGTCCCACCTCTCCATTTGGTAGATGAGCAAACCAAGGCGCCAGAGGGGTCAGGAGATCTGCTCAAGGTCATACAGTGTGTTCATGGTGCAAGAAAGGAAAGCAAAGCTTTCAGTGGGTGGAGACACATTTGAAGAGATCTAGGGGGCTGCCTGCTCCTGCCTGCACCTTGATCCAGATGGGGACAGGCCCATGGCAGCAGACAGGAGTCTTCCATTACCAGGACATGGAAGAAAGGCCCTTTTACAAACTCAGGCCTTCCCAATTCTGTGGTGCTCTGAGGGTGCCCGGTCTTACTGCAACCCAGCCCCAAGCAGTGCTGCCCCAGCCAAGTCACACTCTCACCACATCACAGGCCACGTGGGGCTTCCAGGAATCACAGGCCTCAACGCAGCCTTCCCAATCCCTGCAGACGAGTGATTATTAACCATTTATCCAATAAGGCCTATTGCTGGGGATTAAGCCTTAAGCCAGCTGTACAACCAGGCATCATTAAAGACTTAACGAGGCTCATAAAAGGTATCATAATGGCAGCCAGGAGGAAAACAAGCCCAGGGACAGACTGGGCCAGTGTGGGTCACGGAGGCAGGAGGGCAAGGACCCCAGCTCCGGGCTTTGTCTTCCTGACCTGGCCAGCCTAGAAGTTCTGCCCTCGGACGGTGCTGTGCCCGGACGCGCATGTGCCGAGCGAGGAGTGGCCACGTGGGCTTTTTGGGGGTTGCCTCATTTCTTGGGTGAAGTCAGAGCCCTCCATGGGCTGTGAGTACACAAGGCACCCTCCAAGCATGAGCTTTGGGAGTGGGTGAGAGGGACCCCGATGGAGGGAAGTCCACTACAGGTAACAAAGCTCTTTCAGACGTCACCTTGTTCAGGGCTGTCACCCTAGGAATAGTAAGACCCGGGACTCTGTAGGTCACATGGCAGAGCCAGGATTCAAACCCACACCTGCTGTTTTCAGTGCCCGAGCCTTCTGGAAAATGGATTAGGCTGCTGCTGGGTCTCCGCCCCATTTCACAGATGGAAAACTGAGCAGGGAGGGAGAGCAAGACTCTGAGCCTTGACTGCCCAGGCAGCTGTCAGTCAGCGCCCCAGCCCAGGAGGTGAGCTTTCCAGTCCCGATGCTTGTTCTAAACCTTCAGGATCCAAGACAGCACCATAAGCTGTCAAGAGGAGAGGGGCACCTGCCCTGTGCAGAGCCTGGCCCTGCCTCCACCCTCTGACCTCACTGCCAGGATTGTGCCTGCCTGTGCCAGGGCCACATTGCCAGGGCTGGGAGAGTGAAAACCCAATTCTAACTATCATGGCCAAGGAAAAGCAAAAGGCATGACAAGCAGGGCAGGGCCGGCAAAAGGAGGAAGGGGAGAAAGGGGAGGAGGAAGAGGAAGAGAAGGAGGAGGAGGAGGAAGATAGAAAGAGGAGAAGGAGGAGAAGGAGAGGGGTGGGAAGCATTGGATTTCATTTCAAGCTGGAAATAGGTCTTTCATTAAAATAAGGAGAAAAATCTAATGATGATGATGATGGATGAAATTTTTGCTGAGCAGAATCTCAGACCTCGAAATAGTTCTAGTCACCACCCCCAACTTATCCACAGTTTTGCTTTCAGTTACCCATAGTCAACCGCAATCCCAAGATAGGTAGGTACAGTGCAATAAGATACTGTGAGAGACAGAGACCACATTCACATAGCTTTTGTTGCAGTATGGTGTTATAACTGTTCTATTTTATTGTTAGCTATCATTGTTAATCTCACATTAAGTCTAATTTATAAATTAACCTTTATCACAGGTATGGATGTATAGGATAAAACATAGCATATGTGGGTTTGGTATTATCTGGGCTTTCAGGCAACCACTGTGTGTCTTGGAACGTATCCCCCAGAGATAACGGGGACTACTGTAACCCTATTTGGTGGATAAGAAACCTGACGCACAGAGAGGTATGTGACTCGCTCAAAGCCATGCACCTGGGAAGCGGCTGAACTGGGATCCAAACTCAGACCTGTAGGACTTCAAATGAAGCGTTCACTTGATAACAAGGGTAAGCCACACAACCCAGGCGCTCACTATGTCCTTGACCACCATTGTATAACTCTAGTCAAGTCCTCTCAACCCCAAACGCCTCAGTTTCTCCTTTTGAGATGTGAGGTGACTTTCTTGTCTCACTAGATAGGTACAAGTTCTTGGCAAATATAAAGATGATAAAATGCTTTAAGGACATAAGCAAAATTAAAACTATAATGTCCTCTTTGGAGCAGTTTCAACAGAACTACAGTAAGCATCCAATCTCCAAGCAAGAGGCAGTCATACATACACAGTAATTAAAATAATTCCAAACAGCGCCATTCATACCAAGACCTCCACAATTAAGTCTTTAAAGTCCTTGGAAGAAGTCTCAGAATTGAACTTCTGATAGTGCTTACTGCCAGAGGACTTTGCTCCCTGAATTGCTTGAAGCAAGCACTGTTTAAAAAAAATTTTTTTTTACAAAGCCTGTTAATTGTATTTTTAAAAATTGAAATAATAATCAAACCCTTCCATCAGAGATCTTATTTTATTATCAGATTATACCCATTTGGGCCTCAAAACTGTAGCTCTCTCCAAACACAAAAAGTAACCAGAACCAACAGCTTCTGGTTTCCTTACAGACAGACAGAAAGTCTTGCAAAGTGCTGCTGAGTAATTTGCCAGCACAATCTTATCTCTGACAGCTGCTTCAGAGGCTGATCCCAAGGAGGTCAACATTTTTCCACTAAGTCATGCTTTTTAATCATCTAGGCAGCAGAAAAATGAGAGGTTGCAACTGCAATTTGATGGGTGGGGAAGGCAGTGGAAAAAAGGACTTGAGTCAGACTTGCCAAGCACATGACAGGTAGGGTTGAGGCGGCAGACCAGCCGGGCATGCTGCCTGCCTGCAGGAACTGGCAGGGAGTAAAGAACTGCCCCTGTTCCCAAAAGAAACTGTTTCTGGTTAAACCTCTTACCCCTAAAGTGCTCCTTCTCTCTGTACTACAGAAAGGCAAAAACAAACACAAATCATTTTCCCTTCTCTCTGCGGTGCTCAGAGCCATTTCCCACCCTCAGCCCAGGCTAAGGCAGGTCTAGAAGCATCCACGGCCAGCTGTGATTCTCCCACCCCTACAGCTTCTTCCCTCTGCCAGCCCTGGACTCCACATCCAGCAGCCACACTGGGCTGCCAAAGCTGATGGCTGAAATGAATCGAATGGACACCAAGTGTTATTAGTCCATTCTCATGCTGCTATGAAGAAATCCCCGAGACTGGGTAATTTTTAAAGAAAAGAGTTTTTTTTTTTTTTGAGACGGAGTCTCACTCTGTCACCCAGGCTGGAGTGCAGTGGCACAATCTCGGCTCACTGCAAGCGCCACCTCCCGGGCTCACGCCATTCTCCTGCCTTAGCCTCCTGAGTAGCTGGGACTACAGGCACCCACCACCAAGCCCGGCTAATTTTTTGTATTCTGTAGTAGAGACGGGGTTTCACCATGTTAGCCAGGATGGTCTCGATCTCCTGACCTCATGATCCTCCCACCTTGGCCTCCCAAAGTGCTGGGAATGCAGGCATGAACCACTGCGCCCAGCCTAAGGGAAAGAGGTTTAATTGCCTCACAGTTCCACATGGCTAGGAAGGCCTCGGGAAACTTACAATCATGGCGGAAGGGGAAGCAAACACATCCTTCTTCACAAGGTGGCAGGAGAGTGAAGTGCCGAGCAAAGGGAGAAAAGCCCCTTATAAAACCATCAGATCTCATGAGATCTCACTTACTATCACGATGAGAATGGTATGAGGGTAACTGCCCCCATGATTCACTTACCTCCGACCAGGTCTCTCTCACACACGAGGGGATTACGGGAACTACAATTCAAGATGAGATCTGGGTGGGGACACGGCCAACCCCTATCACCAAGTTCTATCCTTTGCAAATGGAATGAAGCCTCGTCATTCACACACACCATGAACCTTCCCAGGTCTTGCATGCCCCACAATGTAGAAGAGTAAGCACCATTCTTGTCTCCTTAAGCTCACCCTCAGGCCCAGGATTCTCTGCTCCAACAGCCTCTGCTGTTGGTCAGTCAAACAAATGCCCTGGGCTTCCCTGGAACATCCTGCTGCCTTCACCATCCTCATACTAAATCATCAATCCAACAAGGCAACCACTCACCACAAAGGGCCAAAGTTACTTAAATTGATGTTTATATTATATCACATATAAATTTCTGTTAATAAAAATTAAATAAAAAGTTTAGCCACCTTTCTTATTTTTTATTAGTTTTTTTTTTTCTTGAGATAGGGTCTTGTTTTGTCACCCAGACTGAAGGGCAACGGCACAATCTCGGCTCATTGCAGCCTCAACCTTTCAGGCTCAAGTGATCCTCCCACCTCAGCCTCCCAAAGTGCTGGGATTACAAGCATGAATGCCTGGCCATGGTGAGGGTGAATTTTACAGGGGATACCTCTTTGGTGGCATACTTTGCCTGGTGGCCTCCAGTCCCAACAAGCCCCGGCATTTGGGGAACTCAAATGAATTCACTTGAAAGGTCAAGGGAGCTTCAAGACTTTGTAGCAAGATAGTGGAATTTCTGGCTGTATGGATCAGTGCTGTCCAATAGAATGTTCTACGTATGGAAATGCTCTCTATCTGCCCCATCCAAGACAGTAGCCACTTGCCATGTGTGACTATGGAGCACTTGAAAGGTGGCTAAAATTGGCCAGGCACAGGTGGCTCATATCTGTAATCCTAGTACTTTGGGGGGCTGAGGTGGGAGGATTGCCTAAGCCTGGAAGGTTAAGGCTGCAACGAGCAGAGGCCATGCCACTGCACTCCAGCCTGAGTCACGAAGCAAGACCCTACCTCAAAAAAAAAAAAAAAAAAAAAAATTCTACTGACAAAAACAAGAATGGTGGCTAAAAGTTTATATTTTATTTAATTTTTATTAATAGAAATTTATATGTGATATAATATAAATATCAATTTAATGTAACCTTAAATGGCCCCGTGTGGCGAGTGGCTGCCTTGTTGGATAGATGATTTAGTATGCGGACTACGAAGGCAGCAGGATGTTCCAGGGAAGCCCAGGGCGTTTGTTTGACAGACTAACAGCGGAGGCTGTTGGACCAGAGAATCCTGGGCCTGAGGGTAAGCTTCTGGAGACCAGGAATTCCTCAGCAGGCTTCTCGCTTAGGCATAAAAGTTGTCAGTGAGCCAGTTCCCACCCAGTTCCTGTTTCGCCCATGGAGGAGAACTGAAAGGCAACACCAGGGCTTCAAAGGCCCCAGATTTGGGGAGCTGGCTATCAACTGTCTGCCTGCACGCCAGGTGACCTAAACCTGCCTGCCCCTGGGGTGGGAGAGGAGAGAGATGCCTGGCACCTGGCATGGAAAATGTGAGCAATTCTGGTCAGAGCTGCCCTCCCCTGAGTGTGCATCTCTCAGCCATCATCTCTGACAAACAACCTGAGCTGGCCACAAAGAGGCCGAGGGCTCTGCAAAGAGCCGAGAGATGCTAATAGGGAAAGCGGACACCAGCAGGTAGAGGAGATGAAAGGTGGTTAACAGGACACAAAGGGCTAATTACCAGCTCTGCAAGCTGAGACCTCAGGAGCCTGGACATCTTGCTCTTTTTCTCAAGGGTGGAAAGAGGAAAGAGGAGGGCCGGGGGTGGAGAGGGAGGGGAGAGAGCCTGAGATACATAACCAAGCTAGCTCCCTAAGGCACTGTGGACAAAACCACACAGTAAGCCTCTACCCTCTCTCGTTGCAGAGAAATAAGAAAAATCAGCCCAAACCCACTCAGGAAAATTGCTCTTCCCACAGGCAGACCACAGAGTCTGGAGGATCTGGCTTTTTCCTCGCCTCCATCTCTTATTATCT
Organism: Colobus angolensis palliatus; assembly: GCF_000951035.1. NCBI lineage: Eukaryota > Metazoa > Chordata > Mammalia > Primates > Cercopithecidae > Colobus > Colobus angolensis. Next base: position 1,352,278 of record NW_012118655.1, read on the forward strand.
CTGTGACCCTGGTCACATCATTTTATTGCCTCTGAGCCTGAGCTGCCTCCTGAGTAAAATGAGAAAACCATTTCCACTTTACGATATGGTTGGCATGGTCACAGTGCTGTGCCTTGAGAGCCAACAGTGCCTGACAGGCTCATCGAAGCGGTGGCCCATTCTCCTCCTCTACTCCTCTATAATTTGGGTCAGTGCTAATGCTGATCTTGCAGGGCTTTGGAGAGAATCAAATACAGGTATGTGTGAACATGCCCTGTAAACTCTACCTTCCTAATGATGGTTCTTACTAGGTAAAGCTGGGGTGGAGCATTTAGAGTGAAGAACCAAGAGGTCAACAGCTGTAGCTTGGGACAGGAGCAAATATGCAGCACTCCTGAGCTTGTGCCCACAAATCTTAGGCCAAGTTCTTTGGAGAAACGGCTGCAACTTGATCACATCCCTCCCAGTGCCTCTGTTTCCCCAGGGCATGGGTTAGGCCTGCCAGAATGAAAACTATGCCCTTGTCACCACCCCACCAGACCTCACCAGAGGCCTTCCTCTTCTTCTACTTCTTCCTTCTACTTACTCCAGGGGCCTGCCCCTCAGCTTCCCCAAGTCTGGATTTCTTCTCCTGGAGAACAGCAATGAACTGCCTTGTGTGTTCCTTCCTATGAGGGGCTGGCTTATAACAATGGGCAGATCTCTACCAGCATCCTGCTCTGCCAAGGGATGAATGAACAAGCAGCAGCTAAGTCAAATAAAAAACACACCTGTTCTTTGCCCCCTAATAATGTGTGAAGGCAAGAAATTCAGTTTTTGAAATACCTGCCTCCTGCTATTTTATTATCATCATTATTATTATTTGCATTTTACTGGCTTTTCCACGTGGAATGTGGCTAATAAGAACAGAAAGAATTGTAGCAAAGGGCAGCAGGGCTACTAACTAGATGCAGGGAAGGAAGAATATTCTCCAGTCTCTACTCAAAGAGACTTGTCCACTCACTGTTCATCTTTAAGACTCTCATCTTCCTTAAATCTCCCCTGGACTGGGGTTATAGAACATCTATCTACCTTACTCTATTCTGCCTCGTCCTGGTGCCTCTAATCCTATAGAGGACTTAAGCAAAGATTTAGGGCTTATAACAACTGCTAGACCTCCTTCCTTTGGATCAAAGATGCTTAAGCCTCCAGCCTTGAAACTTGAAAGAAAAGGAAATCCTTTGGATAAACACCATCTTTCATAAACATCTCTCGAACACACGCCCATCCTGCAAGTCAGGAGTTCCAAATTCTAATTAATTGCACTAATTTCTACTGCTAACTCTGGGCCCAGTAGAATGAGGAAGCTTTTGGAATGTTAGAGAATTTTTTCAAAGTTCTCTGGGGCAGTGAGAAAAGACTTGTTATCAGGCACAGATAACAAAAGACAGTTTTCAGGCACAGATGACTTCAAATATTCATGACTTTTTGACAGTATCATCATTACCTTCTTGAAAAAAGATTGGCCCCCTGTCACCTCCAGGCACCTGTGGATGGCACATCCCTCTCTCTATCCTCCCTTCACTGGTACTACCCAAATGTCCCATGGTCACACCTCTCTCAGCTGCCATTTCTAACTATCCCCTCATTCTTTGTTTTGGAAACACAAATCTTGAACATTTAGCCTGTCCCATTGCCTTCCTTCCATTTCTTGTCTGGTTCTCTTTCTAACCCCCACCATGTAGCTTCCAAAAACATCCCTGGGTGGAAACAAATCTCGAAGGCCTTCCTTGCAGTCCTGCCCCATGGCCTTCGCTCCACTTTCATTCCATCTCTACCCATTCTGCAGTGCACTACCAGGACAACTCACTTTGTCCCCGCGACCCCCAAAATTTTTTTGCCCCACACAAGAAGTCTTGCGTGATAGTAGCTCCCATAAAAGAAGCTTGGAGATTTTAGTTGATCACAACTGCAGCACTGAGGCTAACAACTGAAGCAAACAGGGCTATATTCCTAGAGGTATATGCCTTTCAATGAAACCATCTATGCTAACAGAGGAGCTGATGGCCCTGCTACCCTCTCATCAGGCATATTCTATTTAGCCTAGGGCAGCCATCCTCCAAGCTCAATTGCCAAGATCCTTTCAGGGAGGGAGCCTCCACGGAGGTAACATATTTGCATAGTACTACTAAAGATGTCCTTTGCCTTTTCCACAGTGTTAACACTTGCACTAAGGGTACAGAAAGCAACAGTGGAAGAAACTGCTGGCACCTTGGTGAGAATTAACATAGTGGCAGCAAACCATACTTGGCATCATCAGTTGTTCGCCAGCTCACCCTCATGATTAAAATGAAAGCAAGCAAACAAAAAAAATTAATGCCCTTGATGAAGCAGTAAAAAGTAATTTGTATTAAATATTGACTCCACCACATGTCACTTATATATGTGGCACAGTGAAATGGACAGTCAGCCCACAACATTTCTGCTGCTGACGGAAGTACAACAGCAGTCGCGAGGAAAGCGGTCATGTGACAGAGTTGCCAGCTGAACTAGCCACTCGTGCCATGGAGCACCATTCTTCTTGAAAGAATGACCAACAAATTGTAGTTATTCCAACTTGGGTATCTGGCAGACATTTTCTCAAAAATGGACAAAGTGAGCCTGTCAGTTAGAAGAAAATGGCTGACAGTATTTATCACCAGTGATAAAAATAGAGCTTTCAAGTGAAAATTAGAATTTTGGAAAAGTTGTACCAGCCACCACGAGCTTGATAGCTTCCTAATGCTTGAGATCAGTGGAGACATTAAGAAATGTGATTTTATGATATCGTATAATGAAACAAGTCAACATTTTGAAGACCTGCATAACTCAGTGAACCCATATTTTCCAAATGATCAGAGCATTACACTAAGCATGAGTAAAAGATGCACTCAAAGTGCAAAATAGACTAATTAATTTTAGTGTACAAAAAGGTCACTGATAAGATTTCAGATATCACATTGCCACTAACATTTAAGAAACTACCACTTGTTGGCTGGGCACAGTGTTTCACGTCTATAATCCCAGCACTTTGGGAGGCTGAGGTGGGAGGACTGCTTGAGGCCAGGATTTCAAGACAAGCCTGGGCAACAGAGTGAGACCCCATCTCTACAATCAAAAAAAAAAAAAAAGCCAGGCATGGTGGCACATATCTATAGTCACAGGTACTTGGAGAGGCTGAAGCAGGAGGATTGCTTGAGTCCAGGAGTTGGAGGCTGCAGTGAGCTATGATCATGCCATTGCACTTTAGCCTGGGTGAAAAAAAAAAAGGAAGGGAGGGAGGGAGGAAGGAAGGAAGGAAGGAAGGAAGGAAGGAGACAAACTACTACTTGACTACTACTTGCTGAATTTTATGAAGTACCAAAGAAACAAATCTGCATAGGCTAGATATCCTTCATTGACTTCAACCAACACATACTGCAACAGATTGACTGGAGAAGCACATGAAAGTCTAGCCTAGTCTTCTATTAAACTAGACATTAAACAGACATGCAAAAATGTAAAACAATGCCTCTCTTCTCACCAAACATTTTCTGTTTTGGAAAATATATTTTTTATTAAAAACTTTTATTTATATTAACATGTAACAGTTTTGTTACTCTAAATGAATAAATAAAAATTTTTGAAAATTCTGTTTTAATTTCTGAAACAGTAAATACCAAAAGATATAATCAAAACAAAAGACATAATCATGAACAAAAGCTCTTTGGGTGGTCCTAAATAACTTTTAAGAGTGTAAAAGGGACTGAGACCAAAAGGTTTGAGAATAGTTGGCCTGGAGAAATAATCCTCTCAGTAAGACGACTATGGACCAGGTGCAGTGGCTCACGCCTGTAATCCTGGCACTTTAAGAGGTAAGGCAGGCAGATCACTTGAGGTCAAGAGTTTGAGACCAGCCTGGCCAACATGGCGAAACCTCGTCTCTACTAAAAATACAAAAATCAGGCAGGCGTAGTGGTGCACGCTTGTGATTCCAGCTACCTGGGAGGCTGAGGCACGAGAATCCCTTGAACCTGGGGGACAGAGGTTGCAGTGAACTGGGATTGTACCATTGCACTCCAGCCTGGGTGACGGAGTGAGATTCTGTCTCAAGGGGAAAAAAAAAAAAAGATTATGTAAGTCAAGGTTGAAAAACAACATATTTTAAAACTGGTAAAGATTTGACGGGAACATAAAAGGTGCCTTCTGATATCTGAAAGGCTGATTGGTAGGGAAAGAACAGGTTTTTGCTTTTGTTTTTTAAACTCCAACGGGCACACCTTAGGATAAGGATGGTGGATTTCGTGTCATTATTCAACTTCTAAAAACACAGTAAGGATTAGCTCTCTCACTTACAGACATGGAAATCAGGCCCAAATAGGGGATATGAGTTGCCTGAGATGACATAGGTAGTAGCAAACCAAGATTAGAAACCAGTTATCCGGATTCTTAGTCTGTAATCCCTCTGTGCTGAGAGGTTCTGGGCTCTGTGTCACGGTGTCCAAAGAATACCTGGGTGACCCGATGTCAGGCTACTGTAGAGACATTCCTTATCAAGGTGATAGGACCTAGCTCAAAGCTGCCCTCCCCTCTGAGGAGCTACGGTGCTATCACTTTGATTCTAAAGCAAGTATACATATCCGTGCTTTCCAAACTTTTAGTGTAGTCCCCAACAGAATTCTGAACAACTCTGTCTCCTTTCACATGTTCTAAAACCCCGATATATTATAAATATTAACATTTTAAAACCAAATATACATCCCACTCTTTTAAATGTACTCAGTGGATTACAAATACCGTAAGAATTTAACAGCAACCATGACCTATTAAAAAACTCAAGAACAAGCTCTTAAGTCAAATCTTGTATTCTTACTTTCTCTACGTAAAACTGTATTTCCATTGTACTTCTCCACATAATTTTTTCTTAATGTAATATATTTTTATGTTTGAAAGTTTTTCATCATTAGCTTTTCATACTTCTCTACAATAAAAAGAGGTATTTATGCATATACATTGACATTTAAAAAAATGTCCTATGACCTTAAGGCTTTGTTAACTTACAAATTCTGGATTGGTTTATTGTAGCTATTAGTATATAACTGATCAACGAACATATCACAAATAATTATTAAACACAAAAGTAAATTTTTATTGAGGTTTCTTTTTGTTTGTTTGAGACAGGGTCACACTTTTACCCAGGCTGGAGTGTAGTGATGAGATCTCAGCTCACTGCAGCCTCCACCTCCTAGGCTCCAGCGATCCTCCCAACCCAGCCCCTCAAGTAGCTGGGACTACAGGTGCACGCCACCATGCCTGGCTTTTTTTTTTTTTTTTTTTTTTTTTTGCATTTTTTGTAGAGATGGGGTTTCCCTGTGTTGCTCAGGTTGGTCTCAAACTCCTGAGCTCAAGCAATCCGCCCACCTCAGCCTCTCAAAGTGCTGGGATTATAGGTGTGAACCACACATCCGGCTTTAATGACGGTTTCTTACTGTGATAATGAGTTGAATTGCGGCAGGTTCTCTTGTAAAGGGGAAGAAGGGCAGTTTTGAAGGAAAGGTAGGACAAGGAAGCAGGTGAAGCTAGTCTTCAGGAAATGCAATTTGCAAAAAGCAAGAGAAGAAGGCTTAAGATGTGGAAATGGATTTCCTGAAAACCCTCCCTGCTGTCATGTCCTTTAGAAAGTGTCCGTGAACCCCAGAGGCAGCTGTCCTCCCATTTTAACATTTTGTTAAAATGTGAGGTAGTACAAGCATTATTAAGAAGTAATTTGGCATACAAATCTCTAACACTCAACTGCCAATGAAAACAGTCAGGAAGGTTCCTGATGCTTCAACTGTCATACCCGAGAGGCACATGACCAAAGAGATACAGACTTTAGAGGATCCTAAAAGGATTGTGCTGTGGAATTTCACACTCATTTGAGCTGGTATGTCTCAGCCTCGTGATACTACCTTCATCATTCCTGTTATGTCCACATACATGTCTTAGTTCTCCTTCACTCATTTGTTTAAAACATCCTTGTTTAAAAATCTACCACTACATAAATGGAAAACTAGTCTTACATTTTTCAAGCTGTCTGTATAACACCTAAATGAACTTTGTAAACCATCAGGAGTATGTGGACCCTGCTGGAGCACTGGCCTGGGCTATGTGTTGCAAAGCACCTAGACCCTTGGAGAGTTGTTGGGTAGAAGGCCCTTCGACACTGGGTCCAAGACTTCCATTATGTTAAGATCTACTTTTAAGAGTCCAGCCTAGGCTGGGTGTGGTGGCTCATGCCTGTAATTCCAGCAATTTTGGGAGGCTAAGGCAGGTGGATCGATTTAGGTCAGGAGTTTGAGACCAGCCTGGCCAACATGGAGAAACCTGTCTCTACTAAAACTCGTCAGGCATGTAGTGGGCGCCTGTAATCCCAGCTACTCAGGGGACCAGGGCAGGAAAATCACTTGAACCAGGGAGGCAGAGGTTGCAGTGAGTCGAGATTGTGTCACTGCACTCAAGCCCGGGCGACAGAGCAAGACTCCATCTCAAAAAAAAAAGAGTCCAGCCCATCCTTAATTCCAGGGAAGGAATATTTCTCAACCATGAGTTATCCATGAGCCAGATCTGGAACCCCAGGAAAGCCGAGTTGGTTCAGAGACAAAGCATGCATCTGGCGAACCTTCTTGGGTCTCCAGAACAATGTAATTTTACTGGTCTTCAAGGTTTACACAATGCTCAATGTCATTAATAGAATAAAGGAGACAAGCTGAGCAATTGCTGACCCACATACATTTTTAATTCACAGAGGGTATCAGTGTACCTACTATGGGACAAGAATATGATCACGAGCTATTTTGCAATGCTGGCTAAATGTTGCTTGAACATCATCAACTGTATCATCACACTTGAAATAAGTTATTAACAAACAATAGGAAGATGTACAATATCTCCTAAACACTTTAAAATAGCCAAATATCTTTCTGACTCTATCCAAAAAGCTCTACCATTATCCCATCTTTATAGATGTTCTACCCTGGAGATTCTATTTGCTAGAGCTTTCGATGCTGGGGGTTTGTATTTTGATAAACTCTTTGATGTTTTCTGTTTTTAAGGTAACATATAATCAGGAGGCTTAATGATGCCGTATCTCTTTGAATCAGTAATTCTAATTCCAGGAACTTATGCCAAAGAAACGAATCAGACCTGTGCCGAGATTTCTGTAAAATGATGTTCAGAATAGTGTTCTTTGTAAGAACATAATATGCCACAACCTAAATATTCAGCATTAAGAAATGTTACATAACAGAATTTTACAAAGAAAACCAAATGACAAGAACATAGTCACGATATTATATTAAGTGAAAAAGGGATCTACTACAGCATGTACAGTACGGTCTCAATTTTATTTTTTAACTATAAGTGCATAGAAAAATACTGAAAGTAAACATACCAAAATGTTTCAGTGATAGAAATATGGGTGTGGATTTTTTTTTCTTCACATGTCTCTGTATTTTCCTAAATTTCTATAAAGAATAAATATTGGCCGGGCGTGGTGGCTCACACCTGTAATCCCAGCACTTCGGAGGCTGAGGCAGGCAGATCACTTGAGGTCAGGAGTTTGAGACCAGCCTGGCCAACACGGCAAAACCTCGTCTCTACTAAAAATACAAAAACTAGCCGGGTGTCGTGGCACATGACTGTAATCTCAGCTACTTGGGAGGCTGAGGCAGGAGAATCACTTGAACCTGGGAGACAGAGGTTGCAGTGAGCCGAGATTGCACCACTGTACTCCAGCCCGGGCCACAGAGTGAGACTCCATCTCAAAAAAAAAAAAAAAGAACAAATATTACCTTTATAATAATAACATACACGTAACAGTATATATACACAATCACACTTTTACCTTTTTTCAAGAAATCCTATTCCACAGACTCAATTCTAAGGAAACAGTATAAAGTATGAACAAAGATTTATAAAAAATTGTATATAAATTTGTATATACATATTTGCATATTTATAAAAGAAAATATATGTAACCTAAAAATTTCAACAATTGAATGATAAATTATGTTTTAACTTTATGATATATTATACAGTTATTAAAAATGATAGCTTGGAATATTTTTAAGATAAATTATCATGATATAGTGCTAATGACTTAGATGCCATTAAGTAAAGCAGCAAAATACAACAATGTGTGATCCTGGCTACATAAAAACGTAAGTGCACCGGGAAAGAAGGCAAAGATGCTAAATTGTTAACCATTGCGCTTTATGCACGGTGAAATTGTGGTGACTGTAAAACAAAAAAGTTTAAGAAAGAAAATAGGTCTGGCGCGGTGGCTCCTGCCTGTAATCCTGGCACTTTGGGAGGCTGAGGCGGGAGGGTCACTTGAGGGCAGGAATTCGAGACCAGCCTGGCCAACATCGTGAAACCCCATCTCTATTCATAAAAACACAAAAATTAGCCCAGCATGGTGGCATACACTTGTAGTCCCAGCTACTCCAGAGGCTGAAGCAGGAGAATCCCTTGAACCTGGGAGGTGGAGGTTGCAGTGAGCCGAGATTGTGCCATTGTACTTCAGCCTGGGCAACAAGAGCAAAATTCCATCTCAAAAAAAAAAAAAAAAAGAAAGGAAGAAAATAAAAACAAAAATTCCATAATGAGCATATGTTTCTTTTAAAATTGGAAAAGCATAAAAAGAATAAAATACATATTTTATCAATAAAAATATGAAATTGCCAACAAAGAGGGAAAGGGAAGGAAAAATTTCCTATAATTAAAACGCTAATCTAAAACAACCACTTATTAGCCCCCATCTGCCCTTACAGTTGTGTGTGTGAATGTGTGTGTTGGTGGGTGTGGGCTGGCACCACTGCCTATATCCATGGGGATAAGTGGCTGACCTCAAGGCCACCTACTAAATTAGGGCTTGTATGCAGGGCTACATCTAGTGAAAATGTTGAGAAATTTGGGAAAGCCAAGGATAGCTCTTAAATCCAGTTTGAACAAGTGCTTTAAGCTCTCCTAAGAAAAGGTGGAAGATGAATTCAAGATATATTTTAAATTCTGTTTGGGAACCACCAAATCAAGTTAGGAGAAAGTCAGGCTTAGACACCAACTGTATCTGTACTGAAATTTATGAGTGCCCTCTTTGCTCAAACTAATTCCATTTTATGTGAGAAATCCAGAACTTTCCTTCCCATTGGTCCAAATAAAATTCCTGGCTGAGAGGCAAGGAGTGGATGAGTTTCAGCTAAATGCTTGGGGTCTCTTCTACACAGTATACCTAAATAAGCTACTGCCGGTGCGAGGCAATTAAGTCCACCAGAGAGGGGGCTTCAGGGGGTTCCCAAAGTTTCCTTGAGGTTAAAATGCTAGCTTGAAAACAGTTTGGAGAAAGCTTTGGGCAAATTTAAATTGTTTTTCAAGATGGGCCTGTGTAATAAGGGGCCCTCCCTCAGCCCAGGAAGGAAGCAGAGGATTTGATGTGCTGATAACAACGCCTTCCTGAGCTGTGCTTGAGGACAAGGGAAGGGCAGGTGGTGAGGTGAGAGGCAGGCAGAGGCAGCACAGAAGCTACTAGACTGGGAAGGAATGAAGCCCCAGCAAGTCTAAGCCCTGTGTGAATGAGGGCCCGTCTTCATATCCTCTGAGGATTACTTCAGGACTCAGGCCTGCAAGATCATTTCAGGACATTTACTAGACACCCAGGAATAGCTCTTGGCTACAGTCACAACATTCGCCACCCAAACTCATCCCTTTCCCTAACAGTACCATCCTTTCTGTCCAACGTGGGAGACCGGGCCTACTGGGAGAAAATGCTGATCCTATAAAAATTGGCTTCCTGAGACTGCCAAGATAAAAGGATTCTCAGTGCAGGATGGGGAGAGAGGAAGGGCCAATCCATCATCCAGGCTCATTAAGCAACTATTTGTAGGACACTGTGCCCAGCGTCTTAGAAACAAAGAGCAGTCTAAGACACAGCGCCTGGCTCAGCAGAGAGATGAACACATAACCTCTTGGAGAGAGAGGCATCAGGCCCAGCACGGGCCCCTTGAGAGGAGGCTGGGATGTATGGCCCTAGTATGCAACGTGTTGGCTGGGAAAGTGAAGAAAGCTTGTTCTCTCCCTGGCCAGGCTACAGACTCACTGTTGTACCAGGGGGCTCATGGGGGCCAGGAGGAAAGCCCCATGGGTGTAATTCCAGCCCTCTGCAGGGTAGTGTAAGAGGAAAGGTGATGGATCCTCACACAAAGCAGACTTGCTCTGAACAAAGTGAACAATGACTCACATAGAGGCAGAATGTGCAGACATGGGCCCAGTGCCACTCAGAGAAATACAGTATTTGTGCTTTCGAGACCAGTGGCCCTAACTGCCTGTCCTACATCCCATTCCTATGATTTTTATCAAGGAGAGAGGTGGGTGGAGGGAGTAGGGATAGGAGAAAAGAAAGTTGCTGCAATTCCAGGAACATGTGTCCGTGGCTGGATGCCTCCTGCCAAATGTTTTGGAATTTTAGCTCTATGTCTCTCCGGGGACTACTGAGGCCTTTTAAGTCTGACATTATGAAAGATGTTTCCTGGCGACAATGGGACTTGCGTGTAGCTGCTCAGCAGCGCCTCCCAAACTCTTGAGGACATATGGGGTACTACAGCTGGGAGTAACCAATGAGACAGGCGTAATGAGGAGGCAGATAGAGTGGATGCGTTATGCCCAGAACGGCCTCGTGAGCTGGTGGGGGACAGAGGCCACAGACCAGAAACCTTCCCAAGGGCTTAACCCGTCACCTGTTTCCACACACGCATTCCACCCAGGTAGAACCGGCAGAGTGAAGCCAGGCTCAGGAGGTCTCCATCAAGAGAGGCTCAGCAGAGATGTGAGCAAAGAGAAGGGGTTTCCGAGCTACCTACCGCCTAACTTCAGCGATGAAATTGAGCCTGTTCTTTGAGAGACGAGTTGCCGCTTCTGACAAAGAGTGGGAAGGGCCATCATGGAGAGACCTCGTCTCTACTAAAAATACAAAAAATTAGCCGGGCGTGGTGGCACACTCCTGTAGCCTCAGCTACTCGGGAGGCTGAGGCAGGAGAATCGCTTGAACCCGGGAGGTGGAGGTTGCAGTGAGCAGAGATCGCGCCACTGCACTCCAGCGTGGGCGACAGAGCAAGACTCCATCTCAAAAAAAAAAAAACAGTTGAGAGGAGTGAGAGAAATGAGGTGGCTATTTCTGGATCTGAGAGATAAAGGAGCAAGAGATCCTGTGTTCCCAAGAGAGGCTGGTTGTCCACCCCCAGTGGTCCTTCAGACCACTCCTCAATGCAGGGCCATAGCTGAGGCTCTCAAACTGCACGAGGCAAATACTAAGGCTGAGGCAAGAGAGATCAGCCCCCTAGCCTGCTCTTCCCTACCATAGAAAGCACCAGGACATCACTTCCTCCCACGTGAGAATGCAGGAAGCTCTCAGCTCTGTTTATCAAAGAGAATGAGGGGCGCACACGAGCACTGTGCTGTGTGAAGAAATCGCTCCTCCTGGCTTCCTTCCTCCCAGAGCATCCTCCCTCGCTGCCCTGAGGAGGGGAGCCAGATGCTTGTCTGACTGATGGATGTCAAATGGAGGGGGATGTGACCAAGAATAAAAGCAGAAGGAATCAAAGGGCAGCCAGGAAGGGATGTTGCTGATTAAAGAAACTTAAAGAGCCTGGGGAGGGATAATATGTTCAGACTTTGGTCCAGGTGCTTTAGAAGTAACAGTTTTAAATGAAAACCAAGGAGCCACATCTGTACCTAGACCTTAGCTGGGGTGATGAAACTATAGAAGCCTTGGCTGCTGTGCTGAGGAAGTTAGAGTAGCAAGGTCAGGGTCCCGGTGCCCTTGGGTGGAGGCAGTATCGGTGCTCACAGGTAAACTCCCAGGACCCTTCCCCAGACAAAGCCCAGGCCAATTCGGGCACAGCATTGAAGGAGACCCAGTCGCAGAGGCATTCCCCAACACCATATTTTTATGAGTCCCTGGAGACAAGGAAGCAGCCGCTGACTTGCTTCCTTGAATTAGGATGAGGAAGAAGGCACCGGGACAGCAGAAATTCCTGTTCCACAGGCTGGATGGAGGTGGGGAGGGAGCTGCTGCCATCAGGGAAATCAACATCCTGCTGCAGACCCTCCCACTCAGCTGGTTAGCTGGCCGCCACCCACAGCCCGCCTGCCCAAAATGCACTCACACTTTCTAGTAACCATTTACTCACCCACCCCACAGGGTGTCACAATTCATGTTGAGTGAATGTGCACACGTGGATTTCCCTTACTGAACTGCCTCTCAATGAATGTTACTACAAACCAAGGCACCAGCCCGCAACACAGCCCTAACTGCCCCAGGACAGCAGCTAGGGCTTCCTTGAATCTTTCAGGGGATTAAAAGGGCATCTCTCTGAAACCTTGGTAGGCATGAGCCTGAGCAGGCCCTTTCCAGAAGCTAAGGCAGAAGAGAAGGTGGCCAGCTTCCGAATCAGGAGACTCAACTTTATGGAAACAATCACCGCCCACTTAGAGCATTTAGGCACCCTGGGTGGGGGTGGGGTACAAAGATGAAGATAAGTCCTCCCTTGCCTTTGAGGACCTAGGCAAAGAGAAGGTAAGGCAGAACCCATATCCTTGAAGCAGCGCGGCATCATTGGTAAGTATAAAATGCCACAGGCATTAAAAGAAAGGTCACATCTGGTACAGAGAAATCAGGAAAGCTTCATTCTTGGTAGATCTGCAAGGCGGGGAAGTGACTGACGAAGTCCAACGTGCCATTTATTTGATGACTTTGTTTTCAAGGTCAAATCACAAGCCTGAGATCCTATTGCATCTGCCAAGTCTGGACTGATGTCTCCTTCCCACTCTCAGTTCCTTAGAAAAGCAGGTCTCCGCAAAAGTCACGTACTATTATTATCCTTAGGAGGAATGCCAAGAACAGAGCTCCGAGATCTCCTGCCCCCAGCCCTGAGTCGAGCCGGAGCATGCACAGGGAAAGGGCTCCAGCCAAGTGCCAGTCCCAGCCAATCCCCAGAGCTCTGGTGGGAATGTGTCTAATTGGATGGTATTAGCTTTGAGTGGGCGCAGAGAATATCTGTCACACAGCAATTGTCAGACCAGCTCACTGCACAGCCCTGCCCCCGGCATAAACAGGGGCGAGCCCAGGGGGTTTGAAGATACAAGAACATTACCTTAGAGATGGAGCTGCCCTCTCAAAGTCCTAATTTTCTTTCAAAGCCCAGCCCCAGTCTGCCCTCCCTCTGATTCTGTCAGCTGGATTTCATTGTTGCTGTCAATGCCTGGACTCACTGTAGCTTCTGTATGTCCCACACCTGGATTGACTGCACCACCTGTGTTCCAGATGTTTATGTAGATGCTGGGTTCTTACAAGGGTCCTGGACCCTGGGCACAAAGGCCAGCACAGCAGGTTGCACAGGGAAAGTGCCCCTAAATATTGCATGGTTAAATACTACAATCTCCCTTTCCTCTTCACCAGGCAACCATGAGACCATTCCGAAATCAGAAAAGTTGTGAAAAATTGTGACCAGAGTGCTTTGAAGTTCCAAGTAAGATATTTTGGAACTGGGGAGTGGTCCCCACCAAGGCAGCAGAAACATTTCCTGGGAGGGGGCTCTGAGAACTGGGCCCTCAGTCCAGCACCACGAGGGAAGATTTGAGGATCCTTTGCTCAGGCAGTGCCAAGATGTGTCAGGCACCCAGAGGCGATTTTATTTTCCTCCTGCCCTTGCAGCCCCAGTGTGGCCTTCCTCCCCCAGCTCCTTCCTCCCTCATCACCTGCCCTGAGTCTCAGGTCCTGCAGAATGGCCTGAAGGACTTGAAGCATTGAGAAAACTGCCCTCTAGGGCCTGGCCCTTTATCCTGGGATGTGTTTAAAAGGAAAATATGAAAAGCACACACAAGACGAACAGATGACTGCATTTGGAAAGGTTCTGTGATGGAAATCTAAAACCCAGAACCGAAAGAGAACCTCACCTGTAACCACAGAGATTCAGTCTGACGCAGGGGCTTGGAAACTGCTACCCAAAACCCCCTGGCTGGTGGGCCAGGAAACTTCTACCCCTCCCACCAGGCTGGGGGGCCCTCAATTGTATTCCTCAGACCCACCCCTGGGGGAGGAGGGTAGAAAAGTCAAACGGTAGGAAAGACAGTTCCCCCTTGCCCCACACACCCCCTTCAGGCTAATGGCTACTTATTTCCAGTCAGCAAGACTGCCAATATGGACAAAACAAAGGGGCCTCCTTAGCCTCCCAAGTGTGTCTGAAGTTATGTGACCCTGCCTGAGCTTCTAGCTTGGTTCTATCTGATTACTCTCCCTCCATGGCACCCACCCTGGCTCCCTGGCTTTCTATTTGTTGTTGTGTTTTTTTTTTTTAATTTACAAAATAAATGTCCCTGGAACAGTTCTAAGGAATGACCAGCCAGAGTCAACCTAGACCCTAGCGGAACCAAGCCATGGTGTGGATACACAATACATCAGAAGGACAAGGCTCTGGGGTTAGACAGACCCAAGTCACTGACTCAGGCTGAGACATTTACTCATCTGTGAACAGGGTGAGGATCCCCACCTGGGAGCTGTGGTGAGGTGTGAGCAAGGTAGCGTCTGTAGAGGACTTGGCGTGCAGTGGGCATACCTTCATGTCTGTAGCATGGACCCATCACACTCCCTTTCGACTCCCCTGGACTGGCCATCCTACACAACTTCCCTAGCCCCAAGGTCTTCCTTAAGAACAGACTCCTCCCTCTCCCCAGTTTAACAACATAGGAACTCTCCTCCAAAGCCCTAAACCAGCTCACAGCCCAGAAGGAACTGCAGGTGCTCCACTGCCCCCTCCCCCACCGACCCAGGGGCAGTAGAGAGGCAGCAGGGCAAGCCACAGAAGAGGGCTGGGGTGAGAGTCCAGAGGGCTCACTCCGGTCCCTTTTTGTGGTCCTTGTGCATTTTGGATCCACCAGACAGGATGATCTCCAAGCAAGATCCCAGCAATAACATCCCTGAGCTAGCCTCCCTTTGGGGAAAATCTCTTCCTCTCTAAGTGGTTTGAATGTTAACTCTGAATCAACAGGTCAACAATCAACCCAAGGAAGAAAGCAGCATTGGACACGGCTATCCCCACCAGAACACCCTTCTGCAGAAGCCCCCGACAGCAATGCTTCTACTACCCCAGGCATGGCTGGGAAGGAAAGTTCTGGTCTCAATCGACTACACAAATCACTTGCTCCTTTGCTGCAGTGAATGGGAAAGTTCACAGAGCCAGGAGGGTTAATTCATCACAATGGCTAATGCTTGCTGAGCCCTTATCTGTCCCAGACACTACGAATGCCTTCTACACATCCACTAGTCACCGTCATGGTGAATCTTTACCGCAATCTTAGGAGATAAGAACGATGTTGCCCCATTTTACAAATGAAGAAACTGAGGCTTACTGGCACGAGGGGACTCTGCCACAGTCCATGGCTCTTACAAGTGACACTGGGATGCAAAACCAAGTCTGTCCCCACCCCCCAAGAAAAGCCACGAGGCTCTAAAGAGTCAAGAGGGAAGCCAGGACTTACTCACCTGGTAGGAAAGTCCATCCTTGCGGGGGCTGAGGCCGATCTCCTCCATGGGCTGGGTGTTCATCATCACCTCAGTCATCTCAGCCGATCTCAGATAGTCGGGGCTGCCAAGAAACCCAGACCAAAAGTCAACAAACATAGGCACTTTCACATTCCTAACTCTTCATGCATTCACTGCTGTGGGATCAGGGGACTGTCTGGAGACAGGAAGAGAGGTGTTCAAAACAGAACTTGCAGAAAAACAAGCTCACACCCTGAGGAAGTGCCTTGCAAGCCCACAGCCCCAGGGCTCAGCCCCAACAGACAAAGCTCATTGTCTGCAGACCTCTCAGGCAAACCTCTTCTCTCCCCTCTTATACTCTAGTCCCCACTGGCACAGAGGGACCCTGAATGTTTCTTTAAATGACAGAACTAGAAAAACCAAAACAATAGGTAGCTGAGTCCATCTGTCTATATTAAAACCAATTCAACCACATCTCCCTTCACACCTCTCCAACTAAGAATAAAACTAATCCTCACATGAATTTTCCAAAGGGGAACTCTATGTATTATTATTACATAATAACAATAACAGGTCAACTGGAGGGAAACAAAGTCCAATCATACAGCTTTCCTAAATTTCTGTCTCTCTGGTGCTCCTTTTGGCAAAATGCTCCACGTAAAGCCCCAAGGGGTCAGCTTTTCTACAAGTTTCACATCTGCCATCCAACCCCTTTCTCTAGCCCCAGACACAGCCGCTGCTTGCTCGCAGCTTGAAAAACATCCCCTGGATTAAAAGCCTTAAGGATACCCAATTCTGACTGCAAAGGAAATTACCAGAGGGGCCAAGTTGGCCCACCAATGGCTGACACGTAAAAGTGCCTTGTACTCTCTAAGCAGGATACGAATATTCCGTTATCCTTGCACAAGCTCTGGGCACATATAGGATCCTGTGCACATAATGCTGAACATAAGCACCAAATCCAGGTACCTGCTACACAGCACCCAATGCTTTCCACCATCATGCCTGTGGCACACGGTTTAAAACAAAAATGTTTTTTTGTTTTAAGGGGGGATATCTAAGGAAACAGGGGTACCAGATTCCTCTTCAATTGTATGGTTAGAACAGAAACAATAGGTTCTAGGCTCTGCCCCTCAAGAGCTGTGTGATCTTGAACAAGTCCTGTAACTTCTCTGAGCCACAAGTGTCCTGTTTGTCTGTTACTCTGATGCTAACAGTGCATACCTCACAGTTAGGTTAAGGGTTAATGTCTGCACAAAAGCATTGCAAGCTACAAAGTGCTAATCGATGAAATAATCTTAAATCTTAATTTCTCATAATACTTCTAATGGGCCCAAGCACCCACCTTGGTACATTTTGAGCAGCCAAAGGCACAAAGCCTCCAACAGCCTTTAAAGTCTCACCTATAATAAGGTACCTAGGGAGAGGCAAGGGAGGGGCACCCACAAGAAGGGTACACAAGCCTCGGGGTGGGGGAACTTGAACTGTTGAGAGAGGGAAGTTCAGTCCCCTCTCTAAACACTGACAGGCTGGGATGGGGACAGGGAGACTAAGAAGATGCGGGGCTTTGGGGCAAGTTTAGGTTCGGGAGCTGGGCCCTGCAAAGGCAGTTTCCTCCCGGGTCCTGGAAAGGCTGTTGGCGACCTCCAAAGAAAGGAGCCAGAAGAGCGCCCACAGGGCGAAGAGCCTGACGTAGGGGCGGCTCTTCTTCGCTCGGGGCTGTGGCGCCGGCCCGAAAAGTTGAAGCGAGAAGCATGAACTTTCCGCTTCCTGGGCCAGGCCGGACCTCGCCGAGGCTTGCGCCGGGTTTCCCTTCGCTCAGCGCCTGCCAGAGACTCGGGGCCGAGCTCCCCACGTCCGCACCTGAGAGCGCGCTCCGGGGCCGCCAGCGCTCGCCCCCGGCCGCTTCTCGTCTAACCCGGCGCAGGAAGGAAGAAACCGCCGGCAAGGAAGTCCCAGCAGCCAGGGGCCTGCCTCTCTCTGCAGCCCTCCCGGCTCCGATCCCTAGTCCGGGGCAAACCTCCGACGCCCCGCGCCCGGCCCGGGCTCCTTCCCCCACAGCACGGCGAAGGCGGCTCCTCCCAGTCCCGGTCCCCACCAATGTGCGTCGGTTTTTAGGGGCCATGGAGAGGGCAGGGGTTGAGAGGCTGCAGTGTGTGCCCTGCTGCTTGTGGCTTTAGTGGGGTTACGTGTGGGGAGAGCGTTTCCCGCCCCCCACCCCCTGGAGCTCTGCAAACCCGGCGGCTGCACCAGCTCAGCCCCGCTGCAGCCGGCCTCGACGTTGAGACTTGCATGCAAACAAAAAGAAAAAGAGGAGGGGCCCGGGAAGAGCAGGAGCCCCCTGCGCCAAGCGGGGCGCGCGCCTCCTGCAGCTCTCCGCATAGGGGGGTTTCACCTGGGGGGGATTCACACGTGACTCCTGGCTCCCCCGCCAACCAATACAAACCCTCCGGCCGTCACTTGGGTGAGGGCTCCGAGTTCACGTCCTTTGTCTGGATGTTCTCAGCACCCCCTACCCCCACCCCCACCTTTGCAACCTTGACGTTGACTCCTGCACGGGCTCGGGCGGCGGGTTAGCGCTGAGCGCCCGCGCCGCCGGCTGCCCTCGCACCCGGAGCCGGCACGAAGCAGGCGCCCGGACCCGCAGCCACCGCCGCCAGACGGACGCCCGCCGCAGGCGCAGGGTACTCACCAGTGAATGGGGAAATATATAGACATGAAGTCCTAGGGCAGGCTGACACACGCCCCTGTGATTTAAAAACGGTCCCCGCGTCCCGAGTGAGGATGACACGGGCGCAGACAGGCACGGCAGGCGGCCTAGTACGGGAATCTGGCGCTCGCCGTCCGCCTTCCCAGGACAGCCCCACGGCCAGCAGCGTCGGCAAGGCGGACACAACTCCCCACTCTCCACTGAGCTCTCAGCCCCACAAAGAACCCGGGAAGCCGTATTTATAGAGGCGGGGGCGGGGCTTGGCCCCGAGAGGCCCCGCCCTCCCTCGCCCACTCCTGGAATAACGTCACCAAAATCATGAATGGCTTCAGCGCTCGCAGCTCCGGCGGGCGGCTGCTCGGGGGCGCGCTCGGCTCTGCTCCCGGGGCCGTGGTTCGCTGCGGGTCCGAGCCCGGCCCCCTCCCGCCGCTCTCCCACGCGCGCACGCGCTCACTCACACCGGCCCGGACTCCACGTACGCGCCGCTTCCCACTCACAACCCCCTCCGCGTACATCCCGAACTCCAGCGCGGCGGAGTGGGCGCGAGGAGGGCGCGGAGGCCGCTCTGGACGTGACCGCTCGGCGGCCGCGCTGCGCCGGGGTAGGGCGTCCGCCACTCCTCCACCCCGGCCGCCCGGCGCCAGCGCCCTCCTTCCCATCCACTGGCTGTCCCCCAGCCCGCACCTCGGGACCCCTCTGAAGCGTTTATTCCCCCGACTAGGCCTCTCCCTGGAATCCTGGCCCGCAGCCTTGCGATCAGCGCGGGTAAACAAGAGCATGGTTAAAGAAGAAGCGGTGGGAAGGTGGGAGAGACGCGGAGCCGGGGGATCGAGTGCCCACGGGGCGCGTTGGCTTGCGAAGGGCTGGTCTGCAGCCCTGAGTTCCGTGGAAGGTTTTATTTGTGGGAGCAAGGATGTGGTGTCGTCCTGGGTAGGGTTTTTCCATTGGAGACACACACACGCGTACGCACGGTCCGCAGCGGGGGCAGGGGGTGCGGGCAGGCGGTGTGCGCGCCGTCCCCCATCCTTGACTCCCACGTCTCCTCCGAGGAGTCGCTCATGACAGCAGAAACAAAGAGCTTTAGCCGAACGCCTCCCACACTGCCCAGGAATTGCAGCTCCGGGCATCTGTCCAGGAAGGCAAAGCTGCGCAGCCCCCCAGAGCCACATGATGGGAGTCTCACTCCGGACCCAGCGCTGCCCCTCTGTGGCCTTCCGCTTCAATTACGCCTGTAAAATGGCTTTAGAACCCTGACCTACCCGTGTATAGGGGCTGGGGAAAGGGGGCGCGGGGCGATCAAAAACTAAGCAAAATTAAATCGGCTTTGAAGTTAATCAGCCCTTTAAAAGAAAGGCAGTGAGTGTACTGAATCCCTATATAGGTGCTTTAAAGTGGAAACGCATAGCTTATCTTAGGCAAAAGAATGACAGAATTAATGGTGAAGGTTCAAGAGGGGTAGGACCCTGAAGGAAGCCAGGAGAGAAGACCCTCATAATTTTCATCAGTCCCCGCAAAACCAGCCCCCAAAAAATTATAAGAATTGATGAGAATAATTTATTTAAAAATAACTGGGCTATTTTCAATCACGTATATGCTTATATGTACAACCTGAGTAAAAATAGTGTGCTTCCTATGAAAACAAGCTTCATGACAAGCCCCTGGTTGCCCGCTCCAACCAGAGAAATTCCCCCACCTCCCAAGCTAACCGCATTCTCTTCCTCTGGGGGTGGTGCCTGATGGAGGTGCTAAACGGGAGATGCCGCAGGGCTGGGGTTATTGTTGGTGTCCTGCACAGAGGGTGGGGAGGCTTCTCAGTGTGTCACTGGCCAGGTGGGACACACTGTCATCTAGGCAGCCACAAGAGAAGCCAATGCTTCGAGAGCTACTTTCCAGGCTGAGACTTCGTGGCACTCGGAGGAAAATGTTTGGACTAGACCCCGGGTGTGCAGGATGAAGCCTTCTGCCATTTCTTCCCAGTAGCGATCTCTGGTGAGGCTGGAATCAAAGACTGTCGCGGCATTTTTACACATAACAGACATACTTTACGTGTTTATGATTATTGCCATGTGAAGCTTTCAAAACTCGGAAAGCTATTTCCCCCCCCCCCATTTTCCCAAATATCTAAATGTTGAAATGGCCTTATTTTGGAGAAGAGGGTGGGGAGTAAGGCCTCCACCAGCTGTTAGGTGGCCTCTGGAAAAATCCTCTATATTGGAGTGCATTGAGGGAATTACCTGAGGCCTACGCTTTGGGAAACTTATTAATGCCCATTTTAGCTAAAGTTCATCCCTGTCAGTAAGTTAAAGTAGAAAATAAGCCTGGGGTTGTGATCCCAAGTCTACATTTTCTGTTTCTCCTCTGGAATCACAGTGACACATCCATTCATTTGAAAATATGGCAGGCGGCTGGGCACGGTGGCTCACACCTGGTAATCCCAGCACTTTGGGAGGCCGAGGCAGGTGGATCACCTGAGGTCAGGAGTTGGAGACCAACCTGGCCAACATGGTGAAACCCCGTCTCTACTAAAAATACAAAAATTAGCTGGGCATGGTGGCGGGTGCCTATAATCCCAGCTACTTGGGAATCTGAGGCAGGAGAATTGCTTGAACCTGGGAGGCAGAGGTTGCAGTGAGCTGAAATTGTGCACTCCAGCCTGGGCGACAAAAGTGAGACTCCATCTCAAAAAAAAAAAACAAAACAAAAGAAAATACAGGATGCATGGTGCTAAGCTTTGATGCAACCATGACTAGCATGCCGTTTCTCAATTATTCTAGTCTATATGATGCCTTGCATGTTTTTCTGTTGTTGTAGTTGTTGTTGTAGTTGTTGTTTTTGAAGCATTTCATGGTCTTGGCTTTCAAAAGAATGTGATAAAGTTAACATAGCACAACTTACGGTCCTCAGTTCACAGATATGTAAACTGAGGCCAAAATAAATTAGGAGGCTTGCCAAAGATCACACAGCCAGAAAGACGTTGAGCTGGGCCTGGAAGTCAGAGGTTGTAGGCATACTCAGCTTCCCCTTCTGTTAACATAGCTCTGGCTGACTGCCTTTCCTTCATATCTCTAAAGATACAGAGTATTTCAACATGCACACTGACCATTTCTTCCAAATACCCTATGAGATAGGTTTCTGTCCCTACTGCCTTTGAATAAATGAAGAAACAGAAACACAAACGAATGAAGTTACTTACAGCCCCAGAACCTTAGAGCTGAACGAGACCTTTCAAATCACCTTGTCCCAGTCTCCTCGTTTTACAGGTGAGAAGACACCTAAGAGATTAAATGGCATGTCCAAGGTCACCAGGCTATTAAGTGGTATAGATGGAACCTAATGCAGTCTTCAGACTGCTGGTCAGATGTTCTTTCCACTTTAACACTGCATCTTGCACTGCATTTGCCAAGAAGTCAGCAACAAAGGTCAAACACAATGTCTGGACTCTGTAAACCACCACAGTCCATCACCAACATTTACTAAACATCTACTAGATGCAGATCAGTGAACTAATTACCCAATCAGAGCCCTCTGCATTCCTTCCCTTCTCCTGTCTTTGTCTTTGGAGACTAAAGAGTTGAATTGCAATTTTGCTTCAATAGAAATCCAGGTGTAATCAGAATTGCCTTGCTTTCTGACATTACATACATCCATTTTGCCAGCACCTTCTCTTACCTACCTAAAATACAAATTAGAAAAAAAGAATAAAGGCAATGAACTTAAGATCTTATTAGAGTTACCTCAGCTGCAAGGATGCTGTGTATGCAGGACAGGTAGCAAGTTCATTCATCTAGTTAAAAAAAAAGTCCCCATCTAAATTCATTTAGCAGCTGGGTGCGGTGGCTGATACCTGTAATCCCAGCACTTCGGAGGGCTGAGGCAGAAGGATTGCTTGAGCTCAGGAGTTTGAGACCAGCCTGGGCAACATGGTGAAATCCTGTCTCTATAAAAACTAAAAAATTAGCCAGGCGTCACAGCGCACACTTGTAGTCCAAGCTTCTCAGGAGGCTGAGGTGGGAGGATCGCTTGAGCCCCAGGAGGTGGAGGTTGTAGAGAGTCATGATCGCACCACTGCACTCCAGCCTAGGCAACAGAGCAAGACTCTGTCTCAAAGAAAAAGATCATTAAGCAAAACATTCCCACTTCTCATCTCCCTCTGGGTTGCAAAAAGACAGTATTGCATTTATTTTGCCTAATGGTGGTGAAGCTGGTATTTTGGTTACTAATAAAGGACTTTAGGAAGTAGCTATTTGACCTTGGGGAGGAAAATAGGAGAAGGGAAGGGGCAACACGTGCTGAGGTACACTGGTATTTCTTACTACACCTGTGCCTCACAACAATCTTAGACAGAGGCACTATTGCCCCCACTTCACAGACGAAGCAACAGAAGCTCTGAGAATTTAACTACTTTGGCCATGGCCACATGGCTCTCAAATGGCTGAACCAAAATGTGACTCTGGGCAGGGTGTGGTGGCTCATGCCTGTAATCCCAGCACTTTGGGAGGCGAAGGTGGGCAGATCACTTGAGGTCAGGAGTTCGAGACCAGCCTGGCCAACATGGTAAAATGCCACCTCTACTGAAAATACAGAAATTAGCCGGGCGTCGTGGTGGGTGCCTGTAATCCCAACTACTTGGGAGGCTGAGAGGCAGGAGAATCGCTTGAACCCAGGAGACAGAGGTTGCAGGGAGCTGAGATCGCACTACTACATTCCAGCCTGGGGGACAGAGTGAGATTCCATCTAAAAAAAAAAAAAAAAAAAAAACCCAAAATGTGACTCTGAGGCTTGCTGTTTCCAAAGCTGATGTTTTCCCCACCATACCACACTTACCATGCCTCTGTGGTTTTGTTTGTTTTCACAGCTACACTATGAACTGAATACAAAACCGCTGGTTCCAATAGCAAAGACCTGGACCACTGGGATCCATCCAGGAGGGCAGGGCTGGCAGGATAAACAACTTTCTCACCCTGGGAATCTGGGAGCTTCTTAAAGAAGCTTGGGGTTAAAAAAAAAAAAGTGAGTAGGAGAAGGGAAGTTTCTAGCCAATTTTTCGGTGAAACTCATTTGCGTACATAAGAAATCTAAAAGGCAAGAATGTGTGTGGGTTGAAGTGAGAATGAAATGAGATAATGTTATGAAAACACTTGGTAAATTGGAAAGCAGTGAGCAGACGTAGGGCTTGTTTTTAAGGTGTTTGAGAAAAAGAGGGGGTTTAGCAGAGCTGATTTCATCTGCTTCAGTTTTTTACTCATTGCCATCACAAACTGCCCCATTTTCCTCCTGGAGTCCCTTGATTGACATGTCTAGCTTTTAGGGAGCAGACTTTAGCGGCAAGTAGTGATGCTGTACCTGGTGGCCACTCTTGCAGTCGCAGAGTCCAAGCATCTTCTCTCACCGTCATGAGTTCCTCTGTCTTTGGTGCCTCCCAGGAAGTACCTAGCTGGGTACTGGCCACACAGAGAATGAATGAGGCCCGAGAGTGTGAACCTCCTATTCTGGTCATCAGTGAGTTAGCAGTCAACAACACAAAGCAACCGGAACCTACCAGACAAAATCCTCCAGCCTTTTGACTTACTTTGCTGTAAGTCCTCAGGCAAGTGGGTTGACCTCTCTGGGTCTGAGACATGGAAAGCCATAAAAGCAGGCAATAGAAGGCTCTCTTTTAGGCCTCAGGGTCTAGTAGGGCTGAGATAAGTTGCTTCTATAAAGCGTCAAGAAAAAAGTGCTTTATGTCCTTACCATCGGGGCTCTGCAGCCCACCCTAAAGCCAGTGGCCCCTCTTCCCATGTGGCAGCGCAGGAGGTGCCTTCATCTTTCAGTCCAGAATCCTTTCATTGCCCCCGAAAGAAGCCTGAGATCTGGCAGCTCATAAACTCTTGCCTTCCCAAATATCAAAGAAATTCAGTCCTGGCTTTTTCTTTATTTCTATCAAGGGGCCTTTGAACCAAAGAGATTTTTCTGACAAAGAAAACTGTATGAAATCTTTAGGGTCCAGGCCCTAAAAGAAAACACTCCAACTGGAATCAGTTCAAGGCTCTCATGTCCAATTAAGGAAATACTCACATTCCTGTCCTAGCCCTGGCTGTATCTTGCTTTCTCTCTTTCCACATCCGCACAGGAATGCACTTCAACAGCCAGAAAAGAGAGGTTACTATCACCAGGATGCAGATCGTATAGCAGAGTCCTCCTTGGGGTATAGGCTGATACCTTCCCTGAGTTAGACAAACAGCATGGACCACAGCCCAGCACAAACTCCCTTCATACCACTTTGTCCACGTCTCCTGCTATTTTACCCGCAACTCTGGACCAGAGAAACTCCATCATACCTGGGGTGGTGGGGAATGGGGGAGGGTTTATGAAAAAAGAGGGAAACACAATAGTTTCTTGTGAAGAGAAATACTTTCGGTTTTCTTTTCAAGTACACAGGATGCTGCTAACTTCCTCCAGGGGCAGCTGTGTTGTTGCTCTTCTTGGAGGAGCGAGCTGCGTGTTATGCACCAGAGAGCAGCCTGAACTCTCTGCCAGCTCCCTAACTGTAACCCGAGCTAGCACTTGCTGGCTGGAGCCCCTGGTGTACTTCACACCCACATGGCACCCAGCCTCAGGATCAGATAGCTGGATCCATGTTACACCCTCCTGCCCTCTCAACCACAATTCTAACAGGCATTAGTACCCACTGTGCGCCAGACAGGTGCTGGCATTTCCAAGGAATCAGCTTAGGAGACCTTTAGTTTTCTTCTGTCTCCATAACTCCCCGTAACCATCCCAGATAACCACAGTCTGTGTGATGGTGGCATGCCTGCAAGGTCACTGTAGCTGTAAGACAAATTCCCTAAACTGCATTAGTGATCCCCTCAAAGAATCACAAAACTAAGGCTGGGCACAGTGGTTCACGCCTGTAATCCCAGCACATTGGGAGGCGGAGGTGGGCGGATCACCTGAGGTCAGGAGTTCGAGATCAGCCTGGCCAACATGGCGAAAACCCGTCTCTACTAAAAATACAAAACTTAGCCAGGAGTGGTAGTGGGCGCCTGTAATCCCAGCTATTCTGGGAGGCTGAGGCAGGGAGAATCACTTGAACCTGGGAGGCAGAGGTTGCAGTGAGCTGAGATCGCACCATTGCCCTCCAGCCTGGGCAGTGGAGCAAGACTCTGTCTCAAAAAAAAAAAAAAAAAATCACAAAACTAAGTAGAACTGTCACACATGCTAGCAAGTGCATTTTGAGGTAAGTCCCCTAGCCTCTGCCCTTCCTATGCAAATTGCTACCCCTGAGTTTCTTTTTTAAAGAAATGAGAGACTGCCTCTGGTGCTTGCAAGGCATCAGGCACTGGGGAACCAGGGAACCAAGATGCCACTCTCTCTAATACCATAGAATAACTGCTGCAGTAGACTCACTTGAGCATGGGAGAGGATATGATTACTTCGGTCCTGGGCAAAGGGACTGGGAGAGGGGTGCTGACTGACAGAAGAGAAGCTCTCGAGGGCAAGGCGTGGGTCTGTTTTGTGTATTACTGTGTCACCACCACTGGAAGAGTTCCTGGCATCTAGCAGGCACTCAGGGAATATCTGTTGAAAGAATGGTAGCAGGAATAGCTAAAGGGAAGGGATGGCAACTGAGCTGGACTCAAAGGATGGGGAGAAGCTAGAGAAGGGCAGTCCTGCCAGCAGAACACCATTGGCCAAGGTGTAGGGGTCAGAAGGGGCCAGGTGCATCCCAGGAACTAGGAGTGGGCAGCAGCAGTATCTATTCTAGACCTTGGGAGAGGCACTCCCGTGACTCCAAGTCTACATGCTGAAGGGAATAACTCTTCGTGAGGAAGAGGCCTCATGCTCTGTGGAAGGGACTGTGCACACAATTTCTAGCAGAAAGAAAAGTCTGTTACTTCCATTAGCCAAATCAATCCAGGTTCCCTCACCTCTATGTTATTTGAGCTAATATCAGCATTTCTCTTCCAGCCAGGTGGGGCCTCAGCAGAAGTGTTAAGTAGGTCAAATTTCATGTATGTGAAATTTGTCTTTTGAGACTTCCCCTTTCTAACCCCTCTTGTTTCACACTTCTCTTCAGTGGGCCCCAGGCACCCACTGAACTCAGGAAGCCCCACACTCCCTTCATAACAGCCTCCAAAGCCCCAAAACCGCTCTTTTCTTTTCCACTGAAACTTCCATCCTGCAGCTCTCTAAGCTCAGGCAGCTGCCAGGCAAGAGAACTTGATCTGACAAATGAATTCACACTATTGTGAGAATGACATGCAGGCAACACCTCAAAGGCCTCAGTTTCACGGTGCCACTGCAGACAGGGTAAGTGGGTAATAGGAAAGTCTCTGGTCCTGGAGGCAGATTGATGGTTGATGGTAGAAGCCTGAGGGGAAACCATGTCATGATGAGAGAGAGAAAGGGGGAACCACCTGGAAGGGCTGGGGTGGGTGCATCCAGTGGGCACACTATGAGGTGACTTTCCTTGTCAATTACAGTTCTTCTGGAGGGATCTGATTGGAGTTATTGTCCCTAGATCTAATGGGATCATAGCACTTTTAGCGGTTTAACTCCACTGATCTATGGAAGAGGGAAAAAAGATCTGGGCATACCATTTCCTTCCCTTCCCTTCCTCCCTCCCTCCCTCCCTCCCTCCCTCCCTTCCTTTCCTTCCTTCCTTCCTTCCTTCCTTCCTT
>NW_012118655.1:1379290-1391112 GCF_000951035.1 Colobus angolensis palliatus
CTTCCTTCCTTCCTTCCTTCCTTCCTTCCTTCCTTCCAAGGGACAGAGCTTTATACCACAGAGACCCCGGGCACTCAGCACCCCTGCCCAGGGGTGTAAGTCTTGTATGAGTCTCAGCAAAAGCCAGGACAAGTCATGACAGCAGAAAGAACTTTCCACATGCTTGCTGAGGCTGCAGGGGTGGTTTACATATAGGGTTTCAGAGCCCAGTGAGCAGCCAGTGTGACACATTTTGGCCTTAGGCAGAGCCGGTGGCCCTACTGCCCCCAAGTGCTGCAGATGGTGGGGCAACTGGCCACCCACACCTCCCAGCCTCACCAAGGGCCCTGGATGGGTGATTTCCGAGGCACAGCCAGGTAGGAGCCTTGGCTTGCACTTTCCTGAGTGAGTGCATGGCTTTCTTGTTCATTCTCGTCCAGGCCTCCTCTTAGAAAGGAACATGAGAAAGACAGAAGGTGATGCACATGAAGCTGCTTTCTAATCTTCTTCTTTAATGCCCATGATATTATTACTGCAAAAAGCTAGAATGTTCTGTGTGTTTGAGTCTTCCCAGGGGTGAGGGGCGGGGACTACCAATGACAAACAGGTGGGAATGATGCCACCTGATTATTTCATCTGGGATAGTTGCAGGTTGTACCAATAAAAGCGTTGACCCACTCAGCTTCCACTTCCACCCTAGAGAGGGCACCTTCACACCCACTCACCAACGTTATCCTCATTTTATTGCCTTCATCTCCAGGACCCTAATCCTCCACGATGCTTAGTAATTTCTCCATTTAAAAAGAAGAAAGTAAATGAATTACACACCAGATGTGAGGCAGCCAGGCATTCTTAATAAGAGAACCACCAGTTCCTTTCACTTACTGGGGCTCAGTTTGCTTCTCTGTAAAATGGACCTGATATTTCCTGCCCTCCGCTTATGGCGCAGTAAGTATTGTGCAACCATGACAAGCATTCAGCTTCCTTGACAGAAAACTGCAGTAGTAAATTATCCTCTATTGGGCCTACTTGAAGAACAGTAAAAAGAAGGGAAAGGGAAACCCAAATTAATGATTTCATGTTGTTGCTGGTTAACAGGAAAACATAGCAAAGGCAGCAAAGCCCTCTCTTGGTTTCTGAGAGGCCAAGCCTGTTCTCTTAGCAGAGAATGATGCCAAATAGAATGGTTGATATTCCATCCCTCCCTCTTTCCAGCACATTTTAGAGTATTTGTTGACACCTTGCTGACACCTTGGCTACATGTACACAGCTGTGGCATTTGTGTGGCCTAATGGGGAGGTTATACTAGTCCTCTTTCGACTAGAATGTATGGTGCCCTACCTTCGCAGCTTGCCCTCTGTACATAGGGAAGTGGGCATTTCCTTCAGCATTTTACAGCTATTTGTTCAACAGGAACATTAAGAAACACCTGAGTATCAAGTGCCAGCAAGTTGCCCAGCTCTTCTTTTGTTCTTGAGACCTCCACATGTCCATACAAGCACATTCACTTATGTGCCAGGGGCATCTCCTCAGTTGAACAAGTGCTCTGTTTTCTGGGTCTATGCTAAGGAAATAACACTGACCTCAATCCAAACAGAAGCAGAAAGTTCTCATCCAATTCACATTGTTTTACCACCTTTTGTTTGTGTTTGGGTATTTCTAACAAGCAGCAACAAACACCTCCCAATGACTTCGGGGAAACAGGTGTGACTCCAATTTGTCATTCCTTCCTACAGAGCAGTGACCCATATGGCGGGGAGCGCCAGCAGGAATCACAGTGACAGGACCTGCACCAGGGGTGAGCATCTTATAGTAAGGAGGGAGGGGTCCTCGTGGGGTTGCTGCAGTAGCCCATGAGGGAGGTGGTGTATGCAAAGGTAGAGTTTCAAAACTTGGCAACTGTTCAGATGTCGGAGCAGAAGGGAAAAGAACTTGGGAAAGGCTTGGAGATCTTGAGCTTGGGTGACTGGAAAACTGGCATCATCTGCTGGAAAAACAAAGTCAAGAGGGGGCTGGTTTGGGGAGAAGAGGGTCATGTCCCTTTCTCATGTGATGAACGGCCACTGAGTAGCAGCTGTGGCCAGCAGTGCTGGCAGACCATCCATGCTGGTTGTTTCTCTAGCTCTTGGGTCCATGGTGGCTCAGGTGTCTGTTCCAAAGATCACAGGCCAGGCAAGTCTTTGTGCTTGAGTGCTTGGCTTCTGTTGCAGATTGGGTTCTTCAGAAGCAGATGCCAAGACAGGTTTTGGGACCAACACCTGTGCAAAGAAGAAGGAAGAAGCTGGCTTGGGTAGAGTAAAAACTCTAAAAGAAAATCTAGGCAGTACCATTCAGGACATAGGCATGGGCAAGGACTTCATGTCTAAAACACCAAAAGCAATGGCAACAAAAGCCAAAATTGACAAATGGGATCTAATTAAACTAAAGAGCTTTTGCACAGCAAAAGAAACTACCACAGAGTGAACAGGCAACCTACAGAATGGGAGAAAATTTTTGCAATCTACTCATCTGACAAAGGGCTAATATCCAGAACCTACAAAGAACTCAATCAAATTTACAAGAAAAAATCAAATAATCCCACCAAAAAGTGGGCAAAGATGAACAGACACTTCTCAAAAGAAGACATTTATGCAGCCAGCAGACACATGAAAAAATGCTCATCACTCACCATCAGAGAAATGCAAATCAAAACCACAATGAGATACCATCTCACACCAGTTAGGATGGCGATCATTAAAAAGTCAGGAAACAACAGGTGCTGGAGAGGCTGTGGAGAAATAGGAACACTCTTACAGTGTTGGTGGGAATGTAAACTAGTTCAACCATTGTGGAAGACAGTGTAGCGATTCCTCAAGGATCTAGAACTAGAAATACCATTTGACCCAGTCATCCCACTACTGGGCATATACCCAAAGGATTATAAATCATGCTCCTATAAAGACACATGTACACGTTTGTTTATTGCAGCACTATTCACAATAGCAAAGACTTGGAACCAACCCAAATGTCCATCAATGATAGACTGGATTAAGAAAATGTGGTACATATACACCATGGAATACTATGCAGCCATGAAAAAGGATGAGTTCATGTCCTTTGTAGGGACATGGATGCAGCTGGAAACCATCATTCTCAGCAAACTGTCACAAGAACAGAAAACCAAACACCACATGTTCTCACTCATAGGTGGGAATTGAACAATGAGAACACCTGGACACAGGAAGGGGAACATCACACACTGGGGCCTGTCGTGGGGTGAGGGGAGGAATAGCATTAGGAGATAAACCTAATGTAAATGACGAGTTAATGGGTGCAGTACACCAACATGGCACATGTATACATATGTAACAAACCTGCAAGTTGTGCACATGTACCCTAGAACATAAAGTATAATAAAAAGAAAAAAGAAAGAAAGAAAGAAAAAGAAGTCTAACTGAAATGCAGGCTCAACAAATCTTGGCCAATTCTGTGAGGCGTTTTGGAGCTAATATTACCTCTCAGAGTGATCTGCACAGGGACAAAGTGGCTGGGCCTTTATTCCCCTGCTGCACTCAATCCACAGCATGGGCTATCCTGGGAGGGCATGGTCTTGTGGGAGGCAGCTCTCTGCAGCCGTGGCAGACTTTGAAGGAACAAACAGCTGGAGGCAGGCTGCTGGTTCCACACCGCAGCTGGGCAGCAGACCCTCCGTAGAAGGGGGATCTGGGTGACACATTTCATGTCTTCCACAGACCCCAACACTTCTAGCCCTGCTTCATTGCCTGTCTTCAGCTTGCCATGCACTGAAGAGCTCTGCAACCAGGAGGATCCTCAGGAAAAGGACAGATCAGATAGTAGCTCGTCTGCTCCACTTCACAGGCGACAGAACTAAGGCCCACAGAGAGGAGTTGTCTTTCCCAAGTTCCCACAGTCAGTGACTGGTGAACCCCAGACCAGCACTTAGTCCCTCTTTCTCCTCGGCCTCGCTTGACCGGAAACTACTCTGTGGCCAGAGGTTGCGATGGGAAGACCATGGGCCTGGCCTGTGCATGGGCTATGTGCTGTGCCTCCGTCTTCAATGACTGCAGCTTTGCTGGAAACCCTAAGGACTCCCTCCCAAAGCAAACAGCAAAGCTGGCACAAGACCTGGGGAGAAGCCTGAATTCAGATTCCCAGAGAGGCAGGGCCCCTCAGATTCCCAAATCAGTTTCTTTCCTCTGTGTTTTGTCCTAGGAGTAAGCCAGCTCAGCAGAGGTCATTCTGGAGTCTCCCATAATTGTTCTCGCTGGACCAGGCATTGGCATGGCCAGTAGCCTGCACTGGGATGTCCCAGGAACCATCTCAGGAAACTCCAGCCCAGGAAACTCCCTATGGTGTACGGTACGGCTGTTGTTGGGGATGTTCTCGGTGGCCTTCCCCTGCGTCTTCCAATTCTTTCTCATGAGGCCTCATGGGGAGCCTCAGCATCGGGAGTAGATGTGCTTCTCTGCAGCAGCTGCCTGGTTTTTCTTATCACGGGTGCAGTGCTACACGTGCATTTCTTGAACTTTTGCTTTGTGGGTTGGGAAGTCAGTGCTTGATTTGAAAGTGTACAGGAGTTTACAGCAATAAGATAGTAGCCACACTGGACTTTATCCTCTGTTATCTATTATTTTTCCTTTCCCTCTATATTCTGTTTTTTAAACTTTGTTCTATTTTATGTGGTTTTTGTAAACTTGAATACTTTCTGCGAAGACGTAAAATGTAAAGAACAAAATTACATATGTCTCCTTTGGAGGCCTTCAGTTTGTCTTGGGACTTGGTGCTGCATTTTCTTCTGTGCAACAACTTCCCAGGGATGGAGTTGCCGTGAACTTCCAGGAGGGCCCAAATCTGGCCTCCCCACGCTGCAATACAAATCATGCAGCCACAAATCATGGCTGCATCTTGGCACCACCAGGAATGAGGTTGCAATGTTAATGGGGCCCTGGAACAGCCTGACTTGTTGAGTGGTCACCAAAATTCAGGTCTTCCAAGGGCCTGGAGGGAGAGTATCACATTGTCCTCACGTTTTCCTGATGATAATGAGTGGCCAGGGTCAGCCAGTCAGGCCGCCTCACTCCTTGTGATCCAGACGTGACTCAAGTTTCTACATGGAAGCTGCCTGGGTTTTGCAAGGACACACCGCAGTTCTTCAAGGTATTTAAATACCTCCAGGTGGGTCAGTCTGGTTATAATTGCCTTCACTTTGATGTTTCCACAAACTGGGGCTTTTTTGTTTTTGTTGTTCTCCTGGAGTTCTGAATGGCCTTTACAAGGCATTCTTTCCAAGCTGACACATCAAAGCAACTCCTCCTGGTGTTAATAACTTTCTCCAACTGCATGTCCTAGGGGTGAACACACCAGCACCAGAGGGATCTGAAAACCAGTCTTGTCTCACTTTTGGAGGAACTGTCTTTTGAAGAGAGGACCTCCTAGGCCAAACGTTGATAACCAGGATTTCTGAATTCCTGAGCTTGGACCTGACAATGTACAGACGAAATTACTCATTTCCAAGTGCCATGAGGGCCGATCACCACCAGCAGACAACGCCCGTCTCTACCACAGGCGTTTATTATCTTTTGTCTTTGGGTTATGTCAGATCACTGTGAAAGGAGGGAAGGTAGCAAGGAAATCTTTCGGAAATTACACATATAATGCATGAATTAACCTCTCTTAGCTTCAATTTCCTTGCCAGCCAAAGGGTGGGGGCAGGGCGGGGATAATAACACCCACCTTACAGAGTTGGTGTGAAGAGTTAGATGATAGCAAACATCTGGTACGGCACCTGCAACCTGCATCAGTGCTCCTTAATCAGTAACTATTTTGACTGTGTAAAATGCATACCATCATCTGAGCATTAAGACTTTGCAAATTCAGAGAGTGGTCCACAGACCAGCACCCCCGGCATCACCAGCCGCTTGTTAGAAAGGCAATTTTCTCAGCCATCCCAACCTGCTGAATCAGAACCTGCATTTAAATGGCATTTCCTGGGTGACCTAGTAACACATGACAGTTTGAGAACCCTAGATTTAAGGGACAGGAATTTTACCTTTGAATTTGGTGGTGATGGCATTTCCCTTGGCAACAAACAGACAGTTAGTGAGTCCATCAATCCAGTTAGGGCAATATTTACCTAACACAGCGTGCTCCTGGGCCCGGGGCTCACCTTGCTCACCTGCTCTGCTCACCTGCCTCCTGCGGTCACCTGCTCAGTGGTCAAGACTCCTGGGAGATTGCAGGCTCCTTGTTTACCAGGCAAGCACAGATAAGGTTTCTCACAGCCCCACCTGAGCTCCTGTGCCAAGGTAAACGTGCTGTCCAGAATGGCTCCCTGACTGGAAAATGTGTCAGTCTATTTATTTCTCACTCCCACTGGAAAAAAGGTGGGGTGGGGGAGTGATTGGTCATGATGTCATTCTTTCCACGGAACTTCTCAAAGGCATTGCATTTCTCGGTGACTTCCAGGCGCTGCCTGTGTGTCTGCACAGTACGGAGCACAACTGGCAAAGAACGGAGTTTCTCTTCCTTCTCCCACCATGCTGCCCCTCCTCCTCCTTCTGCTGGGGCTTTTATTCCCTGTGGGCCTTGCAGGCAGCTCTAAAAAGGAACCTGGAAGCCGTGAGGTGTGGGAAAGTTTTCTTGACATTTCTCCCAGAGGTGAACTGCAGAGAATTGGGAACAAAGGGTGAAATGATCCTTCCAAAAGCCATACAAAGAATCAT
This sequence comes from Colobus angolensis palliatus, assembly GCF_000951035.1. Classification (NCBI taxonomy): domain Eukaryota; kingdom Metazoa; phylum Chordata; class Mammalia; order Primates; family Cercopithecidae; genus Colobus; species Colobus angolensis. The sequence continues at coordinate 1,385,992 of NW_012118655.1, forward strand.
CGACAGTTGCATTCATCAAAATTCTTGCTTACATTTCTCTGGAGAAAAGCTAAGATTTTCTCATTGGGTTTCTGGCTCCCCGAATTGATGGGAAATGGTAGCAGACAGCGCTGGAGGAAATCTGGGCTCACCCAGAAATCTGGGCTTAATCAATGATTTCCGCCATTCATCCTTCTTACCAAGAGGCTCCTACAGTTCCACATTGCTTCCATCCCAAGTCAGAGATACTTTTTGAAAACACAAAAGTTAATAAATTAAGAGAGGGGCCTTGCACAGGCCAGTACAGAGAATTTTTGTGAACGAAGAACTAGAAACCCAGTCCAATTTAAAAGTATTACAAATTTTTTTGGTAATATTTCAACATGTAGATAAAATCAGAGACTGATCCAGTGAATAGGAGTGGACCCGTTTTCCAGCTCTATTCTCTAGGGTAGACTTGCAGTAACAAACAACCCCCAAACCTCAGTGGCTGACAGTACTCGTCTCCCACTCATCCTCCCATCCTTCTAGGGTTGCCTGAGGGTGTCATGCTAGCTCAGGGACTGGGGAGGACAGAAGCTTTGTCTCTGGGCTGCCATGTTTGCCAAAGTTTTTGTGCACTGGCTCAGGAGGCCAGAAACATTAAGTCAATTCCAGTCACATTTCATTGGCCAAGGCAAATCTCTAGGCTGCTCCTTATTCAAAGTGGGTGGGGAAATGGAATCCTACGATGGGCCTGGTAGGCCGAGAGCCAGAAATATTTGGTGGGGAGCACGAATGATGGCCACATTGGCTTCAGCAAATATTAACACATTGCCTTATTTGCTTCATGTCTTTTTACTTCGAAGAAAGTAAATACCAGCGAAACAATTGAGTTCCTCTCTGTACACCTCCCTCATCCCATTTTCTTCCCTCATTTCCCAGAGCTAAGCACTGTTTTGAGATCAGTGTTAATCATCTTCATGCATGTTTTTATACTTTTACTATTTTTACTACATTTTTTATGTATCACAAACATTGCAAAGTATTATTATGCAGGCTTTTAAACTTTATATAGTGTATAATCATATCTATAGTATCATTATCTTCTGCAATGTTCATTTCCCCTTTAGCATTACAATTGTGAGATTTGTATCTATGCTGACACATACTGTGTTGTATTCCACTGTATAACTAGAATACAATTTAATTATCTATTCTCTTGTTGATGGACATTTAAGTTGTTTCCAGTACTGCAGTGAACATCTTAATACATGTCTTCTTGACTATATGCCTAGGAGTGGAATTTCTGGACATGATCATCTTCAGCTGTATTAGTTGTTGCCAAATTGCTCTCTGGAGTACTTGGATCAACTTACAGTTCCACTAGCAGTGAATGAGACTCCATGATTTAACATCTTTCCCAACACTTGGCATTGACATATACTTTTGCTATCTGGTGGGTGTGAATGATATCTCATTGTTGTTTGGATTTGTATTTCTTTAATAGTGAGAGTAAGCATCTTTTTATATTTTTATTGACCTTCTGGAGTTCTTCTGTGAATTGATAGTTTTGCCCATTTTCCCCCATATGTTGTCTTTTTCTTAATAATTTGAGAGATTGCTTTACATATTGTATTCATTGCAAATATTATCTTCCAGCCTATGGCTTGTTCTTCACTTTGTTCTCATGGCCTTTGTTGTACAAAAGTGAATTTTAATGTACTAGTCAACATTACCACTTTTAAAATTAAACGAACCACAAGTTTTTATTTGCAGTGTTTTTAAATGAACTCTTCATCTTAAAGTCACAAAGAATTTTTCTATCTCTTCATCTTCTGTTTTAAAGTTGTGCTTTTTTTTAAGTTCTTTAATTCACCCAGGACTGATCCGATGTAGAAATCTACTTTTGTATTTTCCATATGGATAAAAGTTGCTCCTAGCACTCATTTATCAGATAGAACACCCTTTCCCCACTGGCGTGTAACATCACCTCTGCCTTGTCTTGTTTCCAAACATGGGCAGGCCAGTGACTGGGCCCTCTATTCTGCTCCCTTACTTATCCCTGTGCCCAGACTATATTGTCTTCTTTACTAAATATTTTGATAATAGATCTTGATATCTGGTAGGGCAAGTTCTTCCACCTTGTACTTTTTCAAAGTTGTTTCTCAGTTATTCTTGGCCCTTTGCTCTTCCAAGGGAATTTTGAGATCAGATTATCTAGTTCAAAACAAAACCAAACACAATCCAAACCCAACCAAAAAAAAAAAAGGTTGTGTTGGACTTCAGTTGAAATTCTATAATTGATTTGGGAAGAATTGACATCTTTATGAGTTTACATCTTCCTTTTTATTTGTTTCCTTTTATCTGGCGTGTGCTTATGATTTCCAAGATCCCAAATTTTTTCCTCTTCTTTCCTCTCTAACTCTTCTTACTTTGACCCAAACATGACTTCCTTTCTATTTCTTGTTTTGGCTTCAGTATCTTTCCTTACAATACCATCCATCTCTTTCAAAAGTCTCCTAATTCTTCTAACTCTTTTCAGATGTGCAAAAGGTAAAGCCCAGACACACGTCATAATGATAGGAGGGGAAGGGAGTTCTGGCAGCCTCCTGTGAGGAGATAGGAAGGCATAATTCCACATGGGGGGTGCACAATAATCTCTCTGAGCTTCAGGATGTAGTATGTGCAGTGGTTAACAGCCCAGCCTGCTCGGTTTGAATTACAGCTCTATCGTTTACCAACTCTGATCTTGGGTAAATTATATAACCTCAGCATGCCTCAGTTTTCCCTTCTATAATGCAGGGATGAAAATGTTAATTCTCTCATTGGGTAACTGTGAAAAATAAATGAGCCAAAGTATGTAAAGTACTGTCTGGGCACAGTGGCTCATGCCTGTAATCCCAGCACTTTGGGAGACTGAGGAAGGCGAATCACGAGGTCTGGAGTTCGAGACCAGCCTGACCAACATGGTGAAACCCCGTCTCTACTAAAAATTCAAAAAATTAGTCTGACAAGGTGGTGGGGGAGGGGGGGTATGCCTGTAATCCCAGCTACTCGGGAGCCTGAGGCAGGAGAATTGCTTGAACCCAGGAGGCACAAGTTGCAGTGAGCCGAGATCGTGCCACTGTACTCCGGCCCAGGTGACAGTGTGAGACTCTGTCTCAAAAAAAAAAAAGTATGTAAAGTACTTGGGACAGTGCCTGACACATTGTAGGTGTCTCATACGTATTAACTATGATTATCATTACTGAGATACCCAAGGTGCACTGGAATTATGGTTAGTTTGAATGTTCAACTTAGATAATGTCAGAGTAGCTCACTAATCTCAACCCCACAAATAGAACTTGCTGGTTAGTGTTGTATCTTCTCATTAAGCAGAAGGGCACCATGGTGTGGTGGATGGTTTAATCATTAGTGATTCCCAGTGGTGCTAGTTTAGCTCAACTGTGTTGTAAATTTCACAGAATTAATGAATTCAGGGTTGGATGGTGGCCAAGATAATCTAATCCAATTTCCTAACTCATGTGTAAAACCTCTTCCAATAAAGCTTCTACAGAAGAGGCAGATTTTTATGAGAGAAGATCAGAAAGGCAGGAATAGTGAAAGAACATCAGACCTATTGAAAAATGAAATTGAAGAGATGGTAGAAAATAGCATGAATTGATAATGGTTCAAAGGTTGCTGGGAGTAACCATTAAGAGAGACTGAAAGTGAGGGGGTGTTTCTGGAGAGCTGATAGCCTATATCCAGGAGAGAGAGACTTATCCAGGAAAAAGTCTGTGCCTGGGAAGCTAGGGAGTATTTCTTGAGATTCTGTATGACTGCCTAAGTGGGCCATTTGAGGGGCTTGGAACATATCTCTCCCGCCTCCCTGCCACCAGGTTGCCAGGGAACGGTGCCCACTTTGGGTTAAGACTTCAGTTGCCGGGCACGGTGGCTCACGCCTGTAACCTCAGCACTTTGGGAGGCCGAGGTGGGAGGATCACCTGAGGTCGGGAGTTCAAGACCAGCCTGACCAACATGGAGAAACCCCGTCTCTACTAAAAATACAAAATTAGCCTGGCGTGGTGGCGTATCCCTGTAATCCCAGCTACTGGGGAGGCTGAAGCAGGAGAAAGCTCGAACCTGGGAGATAGAGGTTGTGGTAAGCAGAGATCATGCCATTGCACTCCAGCCTGGGTAACAAGAGCGAAACTCCATCTCAAAAAAAAAAAAAAAACCAAAAGACTTCAGATGCCCCTATTGAAAGGAAATATATATAACTTATAAGCAGTGAGACTCCTACAGGGCAGGACCTCCTTAAGGGGCTACAGCCCCAGTATAGGTCATGGGCCTGGGTGTGACACAGCACAGTCATGAAGCTGGGCTCCCGCCCTGGCTCCACAGCACCACCTACTCCAGCCCTGTGGCCACCTCCACTTCTCCATTCTCTTAGTTCATTCATTCGTTTAGCACACAGTGGGTACTGATGCCCCAGGAGTACAGAGACAAAACAGCACTCTATCCCTGCCTTTCACGGTGTGGTAGAGGGAGGCCATAGCCAAACAGACAAGGACAGCAAAGCTGACCCTCTTAGAGCAGGTGGCTAGTATAGTGGTTAGGAGGGCCGAATTTGGAGCCAGAAGGGGAAAGCAGATAGTGAAGGGAGGCCATATTTGGAGGTAAAATGACTGAGAATTTTTCGAAAATAAAGAAAATATAGAACTTCAGATTGAAAAATAAGCCAAGTGTTAAAGAAGACAAATACAAAAAGGAACTCTCACCTGGATATACTGTAGTGAAATCTAAGAACATTAATGACAAACAGAACATTCTCAAAACATGTACGAAAAAACTAGATCAACTAAAAGAGAAAAAGAATTAGAATGACAAAAAACCTCAACAAGAAAATTGGATACAAGAAGACAATGACATTGTCCAGGCGTGATGGCTCATGCCTGTAATTCCAGCACTTTGGGAGGCCAAGGTGGGAGGACTGCTTGAGCCCAGGACTTTGAGACCACCCTGAAGAACATAGCATGACCTCATCTCTACTGAAAACAAAAACAAAAACAAAAAAAAAAAGAAGAAGACAACAAAGTAATATTTTAAAGTGTTGATGGGAAAGAACTTCAACTAACTATCATTTAAATAAAAGTAAAATAAAAATAGTATCAGGTA